>NC_056745.1:221498724-221633724 GCF_019279795.1 Protopterus annectens
GCTCTTTCAGGCCTAGAACAGGGAGTTCTCCTGCACAGGCTTCGGGTGAGGGCAGGGGTCAGTCCTTTCGTAAGCAGACCCAATGACCTACCTTTTCAGCTGCCAGAGCCTGCTCGTCTGGCAGCACCTTTGGGAGGAAGGTTGGCACTTTTCAAAGAAAATTGGAATTTAATTACCCAGGACAGATGGGTATTGGATATCATACACCAAGGCTACAGGTTTTATTTCCATACCTTGCCTCCTTTCAAAGGCATGCCAGACGTTCCTCCTCAACAAAGAATAGAGGCTCACAAACAGGTTTCTCTATTGCTCCAACTAGGGGCCATACAGCCGGTCCCTCTGCCAGAAGTGGGCCTAGGATTTTATTCTCGCCTGTTCCTAGTACCAAAGAAGGGGAACACGTGGAGACCAATTTTGGATTTATCTATCCTCAACACTTATCTGGACATTCCCAAGTTCAAAATGTTGACGTTGCAGCAGCTTTTACCTCTGCTGGGCAAAGATCATTGGATGGTAACTTTGGATCTCAAGGAGGCTTACCTTCATGTTCCTGTCAGACTCAGTTGCAGAAAGTATCTGCGTATTCGAGCTGGGACTTCTCACTATCAGTTCTCTGCATTGCCCTTTGGCTTATCTACTGCGCCCAGAGTGTTCACGAAAGTTCTGGCTCCAGTGATAGCTTTCTTCAGACTAAAAGGAATACAGATCTATCCTTATTTGGACGACTGCCTAATTTTGGCTCAAGGAAGGGAAGAGCTTCTTCATCATTTGGAATATGTGATAGCAGTGCTAAGATGCCTAGGGTATTCTGTGAACGAAATAAAGTCCAGTCTAGTACCCTCTCAAGACATGTGCTTTCTGGGTGTGAGACTGAATACAGCAGCCCAGATGGCCTTTTTAACCCCGGACAAACAAATAAGTCTATCCCTTTACTTCCATCAACTATCTCATCAGTCCGGGCTGACTGCAAGGACAGTCCTTCCAGCCTTAGGGTTCATGGCATCTTGTATTCTGGTGCTTCCCAATGCCAAACTGCATATGAGGAAGCTACAATGGTATCTCAAAAATGTATGGACACAGCACTGCCAGGATCTGGACACTGTCATTCAAATAATACCTTGCATTCAGAGGGAATTTTTGTGGTGGGCTCAGGAATGTCACCTAAACAAGGGACTCTCTGTGACCCGGCCAGAGGCAAGTCAGATTTTAACGACAGATGCCTCAGACAAAGCTTGGGGAGCTCATCTACATGGAAAGTGGATACAAAACAAGTGGCCTGTCAGACTACAACATCTACATATCAACATGAAGGAGATGTTAGCAGTCCAGTTTGCATTAATAGCTTTCAAGGAATTCCTTCTTCCAGGACAGGTGTTGATTCTAACAGACAACACAACTGTCATGTGGTACATCAACATGCAAGGGGGAACGCATTATTATCCTCTATGCAGGCAAGCAATGATTTTGTGGGAGACTGCTCTCAGTTTACAGCTCAATCTTCAGGCAAGGTTTCTGCCAGGAGCACAGAACTCCTTAGCAGATGTGTTGAGCAGACGAATTATGGATCCCCACGAGTGGAAATTGGATCCTCATGTATTTCGGAAATTGACAGTGTCATGGGGAACTCCAGACATAGATCTGTTCGCTTCTCCACTAAACCATCAGCTGCCAAAGTTTTGCACGAAAAGGTTTCATCCCACAGCTTGGAGAGTGGATGCTCTTTCTTTCAATTGGAGCAATCTTCATGTGTATGCCTTTCCACCTCTGCCTCTCCTCCCAAAGGTACTTCTGAAGGTCAGACAGGACAAGCCAAGGATGATTTTAATAGCTCCAGATTGGCCTCGGCAGCACTGGTACCCATTACTTCGAAGTCTAGTACGGAAGCCTCCATGGCCTTTGCCTTCGATTCCACACCTGTTGTCACAGGAGGACAGCCATTTGCTCAATGTCAAGCTTCACTCTCTACACCTAACAGCCTGGCATATTCTGTTTTGAAGCATAATGGGCCTCCACTTCCTCAGCAAGTTTTGAATGTTATTTTGGAAGCTAGAAGGCCTAGTACAAGGAAAGTCTACGCTGATAAATGGAAAAGATTTTTATTTTGGAGTGCAGCAAAATGTTTTGATGTTTCTGAGCCTAATGTGTGTGTGGCTCTTCAATATCTTACTGAGTTACTAGACAAAGGTTTGTCTTTCTCTTCTATTAAAGTTCATGCTGCAGCAATTTCAGCTCACTATGATTGCGACCCGCCATTGTTTTCTCATCCTTTGTTCAAGCAATTTCTTAGAGGGGCAAAGAATATAAGACCCCCACGGAGAGCTCCTACTCCTGCTTGGGATCTCAATTTTGTGTTGGAGAAACTCACTCTACAACCTTTTGAGCCTGCAGCTACTGCTGAGTTGAAATGTTTATCATGGAAGACTGCTTTTTTGTTGGCCATTACCTCTGCGAGAAGGGTTTCTGAATTACAGGCCCTTATGGCAGTTGAGCCTTTCTTGATTTTCCATAAGGATAGGGTATCATTACGTACTAATCCTTCCTTTATGCCTAAGGTGGTTTCTAGTGTGGCTTTACACCAGACTATTCATTTGCCTACTTTTTATGCAAATCCCCAAAATAAGGGGGAAAAGATTTTGCACACTTTGGATGTACATAGGCAGTTGCGTTATTATTTGGACAGAACTAAAGGGTTCAGGCAGTCTCAGCAGTTGTTTGTTTCTTTTGCTTTGAGTTCTCAGGGCAGGCCTGTGTCAAAACAAACTATTTCTAAGTGGATTGGGTTTTGCATTGCTTTCTGTTATTCCCATCATGGCAAGGAGGTTCCAGCTGGGATTAGGCCTCATTCCACTAGGGCTACTGCCACTTCAACAGCTTTTTGAGGGGAGTGGCAACCAAGGATATTTTGGAGGCAGCTACTTGGAGTTCTGTGCATACTTTCTCTAGACATTATCACCTGCCACTTTACTCTAAGTCCAGGGCTGGTTTTGCCACTGCGGTTTTGCAGGGCATTTTGGCAGCTCCTGCTTCCTTATAGTTAGCCATCCTCCCTTACCTCTGCTTTGGGATTCTACCCAAGTGTCAGGACTGCAGCAATGTGAGATGAAGAACATAGTACAGTTTTGTACCTACCATAAATGTAGATGTTCGAAGATCCACATTGCTGCAGTCCAATTTACCCTCCCTCCTTCCCCTCTGTAGTTGGAGGTGGTTGTGTGGGTTGGGTTGTACATATTGTGTATATTGTATATATTTTGTACATATAGTTAGTGCAAGGGTGGTTGGTTATTTGTTTACTGTCTTTTGGTTTTGACCTTTATTTTTAAAGGTCTTCTGACATCTGGGGCAAGAAAAGACTGAGGATATGACGCCGGTCATGCGCATTTGTACCCTGACGTCCTGACGTCAGTTAAATGCGCCATGACCGACGTCAGCCTTATACTTTGATATTCGGGCCGACTGTGGACAGCGGACTACCCAAGTGTCAGGACTGCAGCAATGTGGATCTTCGAACATCTACATTTATGGTAGGTACAAAACTGTACTTTTCTTTTGTATCTTATTGCAGCTCCTTTCTGCATTTTATATGTAAGCAACTGTAATAGGTGATTGGTAAGAAATATGGAGTAAACGAAGCCTTAAACAGCAGCGTTTGGACTTGGCAGCATTTTTTGTTAGGTTAAATACCATCTGAGTTGACAACCTACATAAATGCAGCCCTCAATATAGAGGGTGAATATATCCCCGCAGCTGTAGTGTAAGCCTATGTAACAAAACTAAGGCAGGCTTTTGCATTATGTGGCTTGTTTAAAAAAAAAAAAAAGTCATGTTATGAGAATAAATAAATATAATTTTTGCATAAAACATTAGAGAATGTTGGCTGCTAATGGTGCTTTTTCTTTTATTGTTCTAGCACGACATAGATGGGTGGAGTACACACACCAGATGAATGGAGTAAACACATACTGGAATGTGGATGGTAGTATGATCCCACCTGAATGGTAAGTTACTCAAGCTTTTTTTTTTTTTGCTGTAAAATGCCTTAAAACGGGACCCTTTCATTGAAAGGAAGTGTATCCTTGTTATACCTGTACTTCTATGTTTTAGTTGCATCTTTATGATTTTTAACAAGTACAAGTGATAATTTGCTGCTTTAAATATGCACCAAAATGGATTATTTTCCAGATGTATTTTTTTCTGTTCTTATAACTTTTTTTTTCCTTATTTGAGTGTGATTCTTAGATTTTCCCAATTTTCTCAGTAATACTGGAAGTTGCTGAGTATAAACCATGTAAATGACGATGTACAAATTAATTGATAAGGGACAGCACAGAGATGTAGCTAGGTGTAGGGGGCAGTCACCCTGGCTGCAAAGTGTTAGCACAGTTGCAGATCCTGATCTTCAGTGCCTACCAGCATATGGACGTTATTACATTGCATGTATGGTAAACTGAAGCTCTGTGGCATGGTGAACTGACTGTGTGTGGCAAAAAGAAAACCCCATTTCTTTGCTGTTCAACTTGAAGTTGAGAGGGAGTACCAGCTTGGGTGGGGGGAGGAGATTGAGCACCAAATTAACAAGATAGCCCTCTGGAACAACATTTTGTCTTGCTAAGGAGGCCAGATTTCCTAGCTTACGATTTTAATAGGGTACACATTGGCCATCAAAGATGTTAATGTGTTGAGTGAAATTTTTATTGTTAGCTGTCTAAATAATGGGTTCTAAAGTAACATTTAATGTATATATTACTGCATATTTCATTCCATTTTTAAGATGTATGCCATAAGAAAAAAATGGCAGTTATGTTGGGGAGAGGTAGCAGCAGAGGGGTTTCATGTACAGAGCAGAACTTACTTGCTGATGTGTCTGTTACTGGGGGCGATGCTCTGGGAATGCGCTTGTTTTCCCTTTTTATATTTGTATTTTGACTGGGATAGGGCAGCTAGACAAGGCCTATTTTAATTGTAAGCCTAGGAAGACAGACTTCACACACATTCTGTACAAAGGCATTACATCATAGTGTGAAAGCTTCATTATTATATTCAGCTTAAGATTTTTATTTTTTGGACATATTCTTTCTTTAGCCCATCCCTAGGCATTTTTACACTCCTTTCTTAAGTTTAATCAGTGTAAGCTGAGAAAATTGGTTTTAGTTGTAGAAAATGTTGCTAGCTTCACATGTAGCTTTTTTTTCTTTTCTTTTTGTAGTTTTCTATCTTTTAGAATGGTGCAACTGCAAGGTGTTTAGAAAATTGTGGTAATCGTGTGCTACTTGAAGACAGACATTGTTTAGAAGAATATTTTGATTCGGCATGTGATACTTGTAAAAGTTTCACTGTGAATGTTGTGTGTGAGAGCGAGCGAGTGAGAGGAAAGAAATAAACTCTTTTGTTTAAAATGGAGAAAGGCATTATGCCCTGCCCCTGGTGTCGCTTTGATCTGACTCCATTACCCTTCTGGGCAAAAGCCATAGGCTGTTTTGGGAGGGTCTCCCAAGAATAAAGAGAAACACAAGTTTGTCTGAAAAGCATAGGCAAACTTCTGTAGGCCCTCAACTGAAAATAGAAGTAGATGATGATATGCATCCTGGTCAGTCTGCAGATTTTTTTTCCTCCTTAAAAATTCTTGTTAAATTTGTAAGGGCTTCCAGTCTAAATCTCTTGCTGATCTGATTGTGTTTTTCATATCATTGGCTGGATACCACTGTTGGCAAGATCCACATCCAGCTCCTTTTCTCTGCCAAAAAGTAATTGTATTTAGTATGTGGAGGCTTGAGAGCCCAGGAAAAAAATGTCTATCCACCCTAAAACCTGTGAATGGGAGGCAGCAGAGACATTTTTATGTTCTGTTTTCTGCAAGATCTTTTCAGCGCCCCCCCCCCCCGCCCCCATATACCACTGCTGGATCAGGGGGAGGCTGAACATGAAACAGCAAGTATGATTCCTGCTGTAAGAACTATTGACACAGACTGCAGTCAGGATTTGGTGTTATTGGTGGTGTTTGGACCAGTGGAATAATGTTGGCAGACCCTTTGGTCAAGTTTAATGCTTCTCTCTCTGGTTTGCTGCCTTTTAATGGGTTTGGCTTTCAGGGTCAAGGGTTTTGCCAGCTTCAGTGTTGGTGGCTTGCATCTGTGGCGTAAGCTTGATAAGGTCACAGGAGAGCTCAGCCTTTGGCATTTGGGAGCTATGCTATGTCAGTGCTGATGTTAACACAATTGATACAGTTTTGCATTGCTGATGCCAGTACTACACCCCTTACAATTTTGTCCTAGACCCAGTATGTCTGTGCCTCTTTGCATGGGACTGTAGCTATCCACCTTGATGGACAGTAGGATGGCGTGGACTTACTCCAGTTTCTTCATCATCCGTGAACCCATCACCTCTGAGGCTGTGTAGGAAACATACATACAAGGCCAAGCAGGTAGACTCGCCTTTAGAATCATCTACCCCAAATATTAGAGATGAAAAGAGTGAAGACCATGAAGATTTCCTCCATCCTCATCCTGCAGCTGACCCTAAGCTTGGGGACGTTTTCATAATGATGAGCAGAGAAGGGGATTACCCATTGACCCACCATCTTGTCAGTAAATGACTTAATGAGAGGTTTTACAGACTGTTCAGACATCTTCCAGGGTGGTCCTGACAATAGATTTAATGGTGATGCAAGAAATGTAAAAAGACATAAGTAAGAGTACATAGAGGTATTGTGGAACTCGTACCAAGGAAGCCAGACAAGGTCCTGCCCCAGTCCCAAGGACTGAACTTGTTTGAGAGAGACTCTCAAACCTGATTATGTTGTGGCTGCTGTTTAAAGGAAAACCCCACCCACAGACTGAAAACAACATGTTTATTTCATCATATCTTGAACTGCGGTGGGGGTGCTGCGGTAGCGTTTTCGCCTCAGTTAGACGTTGCCCGTTCGATTCTCAGTTAGAGCATCTTCTTTTGGTCGACATACGTGAATGGGCGTTCCTTCATCGAAGGTTGTGCGTTAGGCCCGACAAGCCAGCACGTAAAAATCTACTGCCAATCATTAGCGGACCGGAGTTCCGCTGTGGCGACCCCTAACCGGGAAAAGCCGAAAGACGCAAATCTTGATGTTTTCTACATTTTAACACCACTTTTGGACTCTGTATATACTTATTTTTTTATATTTTTAAATGTAATTCCAGCGTATGCCCACATGTCCAGCATCTTGATTTTTTTAGTCTGCCTCTGGATATCCCACACTGCATTGTTTGGCTTTAAAATATTACGTAATAGCCACTACGTTCCTGTCAATGCATTAACTTTACGTGTGTTTTCATGTATACCTTGCTTTTTTTTTTTTTTTTATTCAGTCAGGTTTAATTACCATTTCTTGCTTTTCAGTGACTACTTAAAAGACGAACAGGGATAATCGCGCAGAACAGCATTCTCCATGCCTGGTACTTTTTTTTCTTTCGAAAGAGGACGGTTTTCATTCTTTCATTATGCTTGAGTTGTAGTCCTTAAACTCATCTCCCATCTTCACGTAGTATATGTCCGGGTGGCAAATTTAAGAAATTTGCTACTGTGATTGATGGCTCTCATGGCAAGAGACGAAGTTCATGTGCTGAGAATACTGTTCTGTGTGATTATCCCCGTTTGTCTTTTGCATAGTCATTGAAGAGCAAGAAATGGTAATTAAACCTGACTCTCACTAAAAGAAAGCATGGTATATGTGAAAATACATGTGCAGTCAATGCATTGACAGGAGCTTAGGGGCTGTGATGTAATATTTTAAAGCCAAACACTCCTAGACTAGACTAAAAAAAAAAAAAAATCACGATGGGGTACCCCATGTGGGTAGACTCTGGAATTACATATACAAATATAAAAATGTATATAGAGTCCAAAAGTAGTGTTAAAATGTAGAAAGAAAACATGTGGGTGCGGTTCTCCTTTAAAAAAAGTTTGACATCTTGGAGCCCTGCTGTCCATCCCCTACATGAGAATTTAAGACCATGGACAGATAGGGTAAAGGGTAAATGTATTTTACTTGTTCTCTTTCTCTCTGAGGATAAGATCCCATTAAAATTCCTGTAGTATCTAGCAGATGACCTGCATCAGTCATTGGATCACTTGCTGGATGGACAGCTAAATCACATTGCAGTACAACTGTATTAACCATAACTAACATCACAGTGTGATTACCTTACAATTTAAATGATGGTTCAACCCAGGCAACAGGCACAGACACAGGTGTTGCTTTATGTCCTGTTTGAAATGTGCTTGTCTCTACTAAATTTATACTGTGCATATATGCTGGGTGAAAACTAACCATGTGTTTCCTTTTAGCTGTTTCAAATTTATCTGGCACTAAAAATTGATTTATCTAGCTGACTACATAGTACCTGGTCTGTGTTTGTTTATGTTGACCTTTGGGAAGCTGAATGAGTATTGCCTGCCTGATCTGTTTGTCTTCAAGCTTGGTTTGTTCCGTAAGGTGACTGCAGATGAAGAACCAAGTCACCTGATTGAGGATCTTTATTGATATTGAATGGAATTCTTTCTGGGGGTTTGTTGCCTCCATACTTATGTTCTTGTTCCAGGTATTAGAATAGACCATACAGTTCTAGACAGTAAATTAATATTTTCCTTGCTTGTTTGACCTGTAGCCCATCTGTGGTTTATTTCTTTGATCCGGAACAACTTTAACTGTAATTCTGAAGCTTAAACACAACTCTTGCTGACTTGATTAGACTTTGTTTACACTTTTGTAAGACATTAAGTACTATGTCATACTTTATTCCTGTACTGCTACAACTTGTCTTGGTATTTTAACTCATTGTAGTTCCTGTGGTCATCAGCAGAGTGTTTTTTTTTCTTCACTGTTTAGTTGTTTTATATTAATTACCTTACAATCAGGCCTATTCTTATACTGTTTTATATATTTCAGGTGCTTTCAGATGTGCCTTCTTCCTGTCTAAAATTAAGACTTGCAGTATTTTTGACCTCTTGTTTGATGTTGAAGTCATGTTTCTGACCAAGACGTGCTCGAGTCCAATTTTGTTATTCTGGTCCTCGTCTTGAAGCCTTTAGTGCCTCAGTTTGCTAGATGTGATAGCACTGGGGTCATGTTTCAAAGCAGGATAGAACCTAGTTCATCTTTCTGTGGAACCACTGACACCTTCAGAATATTATGAGGACAGGAACAATTCTCATTTGCATACCTTTAAGGCCATTGTTTGCATAGAAGTCGTAGATGAAAAGCAACAATTTTGAGAGGAGACTCCACATGGGAAAAAAAAAATTGCACTTATAAAAGTTCACCAGGGGTGAATTTCTGATTACCCATCGATTGGTCCAAGTTGTGCTTAAATAGAGTTAGGGGCAAACTGTGTTCCACATGGATGGGGGAGCCTCTTCTAGAGACTGGCAGTTCTATGAGAAATGTATCTGCCTTTCCAAAATATTCTATAGTGACATTCCAGATATTTTGGCTTAAGTGGTAACTGTTGTTGTGGGTGTCTTTACATTTTCTGACAATGCCACAGTACTGTTTCAAATTGCCAAATCTACAAATGTATTTGTTGAAAGTTGAGTTTTAAACTGAATTAGTACTGTGTTAGTTCACTTTGAGTTGTATCCTTTTTAAAAAAAAAACTAATCTCTCTGTTCTGTCCAAGGCATCGCTGGATTCACTGTATCACTGATCATCCTCCAACAAGCCACCCACCAGTTACTCGAAAATACATTTGGGAGAACCACCAATTCAACAAGAGTGGTACTGCTGGACAGTATGTACCTTATCCCACCACCCGCAAGAAGATACATGAATGGGTGCCACCGCAGGTGTCTAACAAGTAAAGACCTTGCTTGCTGTTATTTATAAATGATCCATTTTAAGACAGTTAAGGGGAATTATGCTGTAGTTTGAAGATTTGAAAATGCCCTAAGTAAGCACATCACTTAAAATTTAAAACATGTTCCAGAAAATGCCAGCCTGAAATGTTAATAGGCATTACTTTAAAAAGAATCCAGGGACCGACTGGAATTCTGTGCAAAACCTGTTGGATGGATTATCCGCTTATAAATAGAAATGTATAATAAAGTTCTACAGAAAAAAATGATTTTTAGTTTAGTTTTTTTTTCTTAAATAAAGAACTCTAAATTGACTTGTGGTTTCGTACTTGACTCATTTCATTTGTTTGATACTTCCTGACCTGATGGACTTTCTGATGTAGTTTGAAAGGAGGAGTTAACACAGCATTCTTCTGAAAACCAGATACAAAACCAGTTTCAGATATTTCCAAGGTCCTTCCTCCTGAGAGAGTGTTAAGTAAACTCAAAAAACTCCAACTTTACTCCATCGCATATCGCCTACTCGGAGGTGATCTCTGCCTAACATACAAAGATATGTCAAACCCAGAACTGTTGGACATGCTCCACTTAAAGAAATCCCAATCCCTCTGAGCTACACGCTCTAGGGACCTAAACCGTGTCACCACATTAAACAGAACATGCCGGAGGGATGGTGGATTCCTGTCCCAGAGACTTCCCATACTCTGGAATAAACTACCTATCTATATCAAACAAAGCTCCTCATTAGCACTCTTCAAGAAAAATCTTGATGATTGGATGGGAAATAGGAAATTCACCCCGGGGATCACCTCTGTGGCTCTGCTAGACAGTGGCACAGGAAAATAGTTTTCTTGGATGGCAAAAGCCAGGGTACCTTTTTGGCTGGGCTTGTATAGGCCCCAGGGCTGATAGCCTAGTACCTACCTATGAACCTATAATATTGAGAGAGCCATTCTTTTCAAAGTAATTTTTTTACTCTAGGTAATTCCCAGAATGAAGGCCAGTGAACACCAAGTTTGGATCTTTCCAGTCTTTGCAAACATCCCAAAGTGAAAATGTTCAGTATGATTATTCTCCATACCTTGATTACCCTGTTCCATGCACAAATTAACATAAACCTTAACAACAGTTGTGTGTCTGTTTAATGTTTTTGGGTATTTTGGGAACATGGATAACATTTGTTTCCACTTTTCACCACTTTGACATAGTCCTGCCATGTTTCCCTCCTCCTAACCATATGCGTCTTCAGCAACCAGCAAACATGCCGATTGTGTGTCACATTTGTGTTGCAGGACATTGGCAGTAGCAGAATGCATTATAATGTTGGAAATGTTTTTTATGGCTTTGATAGTACACACAGACATTGTTTCAGTTAAACATAAATTTTAGACTTTGCAGTTTCTTAAGAGACAGTTTTTTAACATATACATATTTTGGTGTTAAGCTGGTGCTTCTTTGCCTCAGCCACCGATGGGTGACTCTTCTGTGGCTGGACTTGGTTCCTTAGGCTAATCATTGGTTCTCCTGGTCCCTCTGGTGTAGCACTTACAGCCACTAATGAGCGAGGGATAGACCTATCTGCTGCATCTGTAGGGTTGCTTATCTTGGGCACGGGAGAACAACTCTTGTTGGCCATGTAGGAGGGGATGCATGTTGGGTTATTGCATAGCCAGAAAAGAGTGTACCTGCCACTGGTCAGTCTTTTTCAGGGAATTTCCCAGGTAAAGAAAACAAAAATAAAAAAAAACATGGCTTCTCCTAAATCTGTTTTTATGGACAAGGATAACTTGCTTGGATTTGCGAGGAAATTTTCTGCATTTACTGTGTGCATGCTTATGTGAACACCTGTGTTAAAGTTGTATTATTTTTACTTTTTCTTCAAGTTGTCTATTTTTTATGTGTTAGGGCAGGTCATTTTGTTTTTGTTTCACTTTTTTTTTTACCTGAGAAAAGTCTTTTAACTGTTTTAAAACTTTAATGAATCATTCAGTTTCCACTTTCTGTCTTCAGTGCTTCAGTCTTGGCTGAACCTGTAGAACAGTTACTGCTCTCTGCTGTTCTTCCTGTTGTCTAAAAGTTAAAGTAGTCTTTGTGTGTCAGTCCAGTTCCATTTTTATCTCAGTCACTGATGGGTGAGACTGCTATGCCAAGTCTTGGTTACGTGGACCACCTCATCTTTTTCTCCCAGGCCCTCTTGTATACTACCTAGAGCCAATAAGAACAATGTGATATACATGATATCTGTGTCTGTATGGATGTCCCCTATGGGCAAGGGAGAACCACTCTTGTAGGTCTCAGAGGAAAGAGCAAGTGTTTTACCTAATAGCTGGAAAAAGCAGCCTAGGTCCCATGAGAAGGCTGATTGCTTTGGGTCAGTCCTTTTCTAACGAACTTCCCAGGAAGAAGAAAGAAAAGGTAAAAATGTGGCTTTTCCACTATTTCCATGGACAGGAAAAATTAGCTGAGATTTGCTTTTCCTGCTCTCATTTTCTCTGCTCTGAAGAAAAGAAAAAATGTTTTCCTTATCTTTTAATTCTGAAATTCAGAAGAGCAGGATTGGGGGGGGGGGGGGTGCTGTGATTGTGCTTATTTACAACCTGAAAATTATGAGTCCGAGGAGAGTGTTGCTTCTGATTCCTCTCCAGAAGACTTGTCTTTTTCTGAAACTGTAAAATGAGTATTTTTCAGAGGGATCAAAGTGAAATCCCCATTTTTTAACAAATGTATTATTATTTGTTACAGCTAGATATTGTCTAGTCAGCAAGTGTCCTTCCTATTTTATGTGCTTTAGAGAGTGTTTTTCTCACAGCTTGTAGTTTACCTGATTGTCAGCCTCCTGCCCTTAGGAAGTTGAATAAAGGTATACAGGGTATTTCTGACTCACAAATACCTTTCTCATCATAAAGCAGGCTCTGCAGTAATTTCTCTTTCTAAAACCTACTAGACAAATTGCCAGTACCAATCATATTCCCTCTGACTAGGATGGGAATGTTTTTGACACATTTGGGAAGAAAAAAAATATTTTGCTTCTACTCTGTCTTTCAGAATTTTAAACTATCAGGCTCATTTGTTACAATTTTTATTCTGTTTTTGGAGAACAGGAAGAAACTTACTGGTAAACTTGTCCTTGAATACCTGTTTTATTTATGCCGTCTTGTGTTATTAAACTTGCCTTAACATCTTCTTTT
Organism: Protopterus annectens; assembly: GCF_019279795.1. NCBI lineage: Eukaryota > Metazoa > Chordata > Ceratodontiformes > Protopteridae > Protopterus > Protopterus annectens. Next base: position 221,511,738 of record NC_056745.1, read on the forward strand.
GATGTTGCTGACACTGTTTCCAGAGCTGCTGCTTTGGGTTAGTCATGAGAAGATTGCTTTACTACATTCTCAAAATCATCGAGGATGTCAAGACTGACATTTTAAACTCTTCCCCTGGACAAGAGAGGTCTGTTTGGCCCTTCTACAGATGACATTTTTGAGAAAGTTGAGACACGAATGTTGATTCAAGGGGTGACCTAAATCTTCCAACATACCCTTTTTAAGGCAAATAAACATTTTATTCCACCACAGCTTCCCTTTTCAATAAGCAATTCAAGCAGCAAGATGCCTTCAGACAGGATTTTAAAAGGCAATGGCAAGGAAGCTCCAAAAGAAAAACTCTCAATCAATGACAGTCCAAAAAGTCAGATTGATTAGTGGTCAGTTCAAGTTCTCCATCCCTAGCAATGTATTCCTCTCCCTGAGTCTTCATCATTCCTTGTGGCACTCAGATTGCAAACAATTGGCTTCTGAAAATCATTCAGCGGGGTACATTTGGCAGAGGGATTCCATCCCTCCTTTTCAGGGGGATCACTCCTTGCACAGTAAACCAAACATTCTTGTTCCCTCCTTGTTTGTATGACATGTTATCTAAGTGAGTCATAGAAACAGTGCCTGCAGACCATAGAGGCAAAGGTTTTGTACAATGATTTGTCTGGTTTCAGTGAAGGAAAGGACTTTGAAAGCCTGTGCTAGACTTCTTTCTCAGTCTTTTTATAAAGGTTCCAAAGTTCAAAATATTGCCCCTTCAGACCCTGTTATCTGTGGTTCCTTTACCAGCTTTATAATAAAACTAGATTTAAAAGATGCATACCATCACATATCCATTGTCTAGTAATTCAGACTTTTACAGTTTTCTGTATCTAGCTCACATTCAGTTCTCCTTCTTAGTGTTTGGTTCATAGGTAAGTACTTGGGAGAGCATTTCAAGCCTAGCCAAAAAAAAAAACCCTATTCAAAATTTCCCTCTTTCTTCACGGAGGGCAGGACAAGACAGACCAGAAGAGAATTTGAGGCTGCCTATCCTGTTATCTAGGTTTACTTTGAAGGTGGTAAGGGTGCTACCCTGCTTGACATGTAGTGGAAGATTGTTCCAGAGGTGAGGGTTATGTTAGTATATGAATCTATCACAAAAGTGTATTATTTATCTGCTGATGAAGGTTTAGTTCTTGTAACTGGGTATTTGATGTACAATTAGTTCTGTGAAGGAATAGGAGATCAAATAGTGTTGGATCCTGTATGGCACAAAAGGCTGGACATAAATCTCCATGGAGGAATTAGTAAGAGACTTCAGTGCAAAGGGCTGCCGGTCTCTCTTGATTACTAAGAATTTTGAGGTGACTGATCTTTTTAGTTATGAATATCTAAGGTTTCTCAAGTTGTGTGATATGTTTAAATAAATACATGCCAAAAAGTATTATATTCAGTAATGGGTCTGATAAGATAGGAGTAAAGTGGAATTAAGACTTCTTTGGACTATCCAGTGCTTCAAAAGTGTTTACAAAGTGTTTGCTCCAGTAACTGCTTATTGCAGGCTTTAAGACATTTGCATTTTTTCATATTTGGGCAATTAATTTATATTTGCAGACTCTTTTTCCAGTTGTGAAGACCTTACAAAAGTATACAGAATATATTCTGCTCACTTTGAGGTTTTAAGTCAACTTACTGAAATACACAAAAAAAATGCTTCAGGTGTGTTGAAAATACATACAAAGTTAGCAAACTCCGAATCCGTTGTCAAAGCACCCTTGGGAAGCAAACACAACAGTAGCAATAAAAAGATTTTTAATGGATAAGCAGATGTTCTTCAAGGATGCATCTGCAGTCATAACATATGGGTTGTCCTGCCTCAGGCAGCCCTTCGGTCGGCCGGATTCCAAAGTCTGGGTCTGGCCTCGGCTGATGTCGCACTTCACCCGACGTCATAGCTCCTGGGGTATAAAGGCATCAGCCGACGCCATTTTCCTCAGTGTCTTTCTTGCCGCGCGGTGCCCGAAGCAGAAGCTGTTCGCAAGTGCCGGTCGGTCAGATCCAGAGATTTCAGCTACCGAAGACTTCTAAAAAAGCTAAGTACCCCATTGGGGACTCTTTCTTGCCTCAGCCGATGTCAGACAAAGTAAATAATTGTTTAACTTGTGGGAAACAAATACCTCATAAGGATTTCCACTCTTACTGCCTTCTTTGCTTAGGCCCAGACCACGACGTATCAGCTTGTTTAGCCTGTGCTTCCTTCAACCGACGGACACTTAGACGTCGGTCGGAGTTTGCAGAAGAGTTTTTTGGTTCCGCTTTTGCATATAAAATGCCGTCGGAGACTCCGACTACACATTTAGCCAAAAAACACAAGGAAAAGGACCGACACTCGCGGCCCGTGTTTTCGGCTGAAACCACGGTTAGACCTACCGCGAGTGTCTCTGTTTCGGCTGAAACAGAGTCCTCGGTTCTTCCTTCTGCCGATAGCATGCCTCCGACAACCGAGGCCACAGAGGCCTCTGCTGAGTCGGCTACAGAAATTCCTACCGAAGAAGCAGGCGCACAAGAATTGTCCGACACCATTCCGTTGGACATCTCTACTCCTGCACGTGGGGCAGCTAGACCCCCTGCTTTTATGTCTGTTAAGGCCTTCTCCAGGGCTAAAGCAGCTAAACTTTCCAAGGCCTTACCAACAAAAGCTTCCTCTCACAGACCTTCCTCAAGTTCTCAGATTCTCAGCCTTGCTGAGGACCTTATATCTCTGATTAGGGGATCCCAACCTCACCCAGACAGGGCCTCACAACCTCCCCCTGAAAAAAGGCCTAGGACTGATCCCTCTGAACCTCTCTCCTCTGACTATTCCTCGGATGGATCAGATTTATCAGACCATCAGGAAGGACCATACTCACCTTATGAGGATTCGGATGCAGAAGACTCTATTCCTTCTGCCTCCCCCCCAGAAAAATTTTCCTTTGGGGAGACTCCACTCAATGAGGGAACACTTTCAATGGCAGGGTCAGGATTTTTCTGATTCTAGGAAAAGGCTAAGGACTTCTTTACACTTGCCACAGCATAGACCTTTAGCCATACCACCTGTACTATCAGTTGATGATGCATACAATGATGCCAGTTCAGCCCCTGATTCTCTTCCCCCGGCCCCTGCCAAACCTGACAGATATTACAGGGTCCCGGATTCTCACTTCCACTTGTATAAGGCCCATGCTGCAGACCCAGGAACTATTTCTCGGGGCCCAAAGGGTGTTGCAGCTGCCACTGCCAAAAACCCCCTACCCTCTGAAAGAGAGTCAAGAGCATTAGAGAGATGGGGTAAAAAGGTTTATACATCTGCTACTCTTTCTGCCAGGGCTTTAAACTGTCAATTTCACATGATACAGTACCAGGAATTTTTGTTAGATCAGCTGAATAAAAAGCTTTCCTCTCCTGAACCTTTAGACTGTAAGTCCCTTCAGGATTTGGTACACAACTCTCAGCAGGTCAGTAATCATTTCTTAAAATGTGGCTATGATGCACTGGAGGCTTCATTTAGATCAGCTATGACTGGAGCAGTGATTCGAAGGCATGCCTGGCTAAAAGAGCAATCCTTGCCAGACCATGTCAAGTCTAAACTCCTAGATGCCCCTATGGAGAAGCAAAGTTTATTTGGCTCCCCTGCACAGGAGGTTCTAAAGAAAGTGGAAGAAAAAGCAAAATCTGTGCAAACAGACAAGGATTTTCTGCAGGTCCAACCTCCGAGGTTCAGCAGAAACTGGCCTTCAAAGAATTGGTCCTTTCCAGGCACCTCCAGAGTACAGAGAGGCAGAAATAGACGCCCAAGAGGCAGAGGTCAATCAAGGGGTGCCTACAGGGGTCGTCAGTGGCAACCTGCCAACCAGAGGAGTACCGCCACAGCTGCGACTACAACCACTTCCACAGGACAGACACAATGACTTGGCTCTGATCCCGCCTACCAGGGAACAACTGGAAGCACCCTTGGGCGGAAAATTAGCTTTATTTTCAAAAAACTGGCATTGCATTACAGGAGACAAATGGACATTGCAAACAATAGACAAAGGCTACAGGTTTCACTTCCACACTTCACCAAAAAAGAGAGGAATGCCAAACCTTCCACCAAGCCAGAAGTCAGAGGCTCTAAAACAAATCATCAACTTACTAAGGATGAGAGCAATAGAAAGGGTACCATCTATGGAACAAGGCCAAGGATTTTACTCCAGACTATTCCTTGTACCAAGAAAAGAAACTCAATGGAGGCCTATTCTCGACTTGTCCGCACTGAACACATATCTCATTGTACCAAAATTCAAGATGCTGACCCTACAGCAACTTCTTCCCATGTTGGGCAAGGAGTCTTGGCTGGTGACTCTAGATCTCAAGGAGGCATACCTGCACGTCCCTATACGACCAGATTGCAGAAGACACCTCAGATTTCTTGCAGGATCAGAGCATTATCAATTCTCAGCATTGCCCTTTGGCTTATCTACTGCGCCCAGAGTATTCACGAAATGCCTGGCATCAGTAATTGCACATTGCAGGCTTCAGGGAATTCAAATCTACCCATACCTGGATGACTGCCTAATACAAGTGGACAACAAGACAAAAATAATAAAGGATTTGGCCTATGTCATACAACTGTTACAAGCCTTGGGATACACAGTCAACATACAGAAGTCAAGACTAGTGCCATCCCAAAGGATAACATTTTTGGGTGCAGAACTGGACACACTAACTCAGATGGCTTTTCTCACAGAAGAAAAACAAAAGCAACTCCCAGTCTACTTCATGGCATTGACAAGACAAACTCAGCTTACTGCAAGGAAAGTCCTGCAGGCCCTGGGTTACATGGCATCTTGCATAATCTTGATCCCACATGCCAGGCTGCATATGAGAAAATTACAATGGTACCTAAGGAATGTATGGTCTCAACACAGACAAAGTCTAGAAACCATGATACCAATCATTCCATGCCTGAAAAAAGAATTCCTGTGGTGGGCTCAGGCCTGCCAGACCAACAGAGGGTTGCCTTTCCACAAACCACAACCAAGGCAGACCATCACCACGGACGCCTCAGACCTAGGCTGGGGGGCACACATGGAAGACAAGTGTATCCAAGGCCTATGGTCTCAAGACCAGCTGAATCTACACACAAATCTAAAGGAGATGCTGGCAGTCAAGCATGCAATCGAGGCATTCAAATCATTCCTCCAGCAAGGACACCTGCTGATAAGGACAGACAATACCACAATCATGTGGTACATCAACAAACAGGGAGGCATGCATTCCTACCCTCTATGCCGGATGGCAATGGACCTGTGGAACATAGGCCTGAAACTCAACATTCAACTGCAGGCCAGATTCGTACCAGGAAAAGAGAATTCACTAGCAGACAGCTTAAGCAGAACTACCACGGATGCTCACAAATGGATGGTGCATCCAGACATCTTCAAAAACATAACAAAGAAATGGGGAATGCCAGAGATAGACCTGTTCGCCTCCCCACTCAACCACCAACTGAAGAAATTCTGCTCAAGAGAATACCACCCCCAAGCCTGGTGGGTGGACTCCCTTTCTTTCAGCTGGAAGGCCCTGACAGTTTATGCCTTTCCACCTCTCCCACTGATGTACAAAGTTCTACTGAAGATCAGGGAGGAACAGCCAAAGGTGATTCTGATAGCTCCAGACTGGCCAAGGCAGCATTGGTACCCGCTACTGAGAAGCATGTCTCGGATGAACTCATGGCCTCTACCTCTATGGCCTTTACTTCTAACGCAGAACAACTACAAGACCCTGCATCCAAACTTGAAAACGCTGCAGCTAACTGCCCGGAAAATTGCATAGAACAAAACCAATCTGTTTCATCTCCGAGGGTCAAGGACATTATCTTGGAGGCTCGCAGACCCTCCACAAGAAAAACATACTCAGCCAAATGGAAGAGATTCCTTATTTGGAGTGCATCAAAGGGAACAATTGTCACACTGGCAAACCTAGCACACATCCTAGAATACTTAGCAGAACTGTTCCACAATGGCCTGTCCTATTCTTCCATTAAGATTCATGCTTCAGCCATTTCAGCAGAGTACAACACGGATCCTCCTATCTTCTCTCACCCTCTCCTCAGACAATTTTTAAGAGGGATCAAAAATGTAAAACCTCCAAGGAAACCACCTCTGCCTACATGGGATCTCAATTTTGTGCTGGAAAAATTAACACTTCCCCTTTTGAACCAGCAGCATCAGCAGACTTACAGTTCTTATCTTGGAAAACTGCTTTCCTTCTAGCAATCACTTCAGCAAGAAGGGTATCCGAGTTACAGGCATTAATGGCAGTGCAGCCTTTCCTTATCTTTCACCAGGATAGAGTGTCTCTGAGAACCAATCCTACTTTCATGCCAAAGGTGGTATCCAGGGTATCCTTGAACCAAGCTATTCATTTACCTACGTTCTTCCCTAACCCACAGAACAGGGGGGAAAAACTATTGCACACCTTGGATGTACACAGACAATTGCGCTACTATCTGGACAGAACTAAAACCAGCAGAAAAACTGACCAGCTTCTGGTAGCATATGCAACAGGAGTGCAAGGAAAAGCAATTTCCAAACAGACAATTTCAAAATGGATAGGAAATTGCATTCGATTCTGCTACTCTTTTCATGGAAAGACAACTCCTGAAAATATCAGGCCTCACTCCACAAGAGCCACAGCCACCACTACAGCTTTCCTACGAGGAGTGGCTACCAAAGACATTTTAGAAGCTGCTACTTGGAGCTCCGTGCATACATTTGCCATGCATTACAATCTTCCTTTATACTCCAGATCCCGAGCAGGTTTTGCAACTGCAGTTTTACAGGGGATCTTAACTACACCATCATTATCTTAGTGCCTCCTCCCCCAGTTTGGCTATGGTATTCTACCCATATGTTATGACTGCAGATGCATCCTTGAAGGACATAGTACAGTTTTGTACCTACCATAAATGTAGATGTCCGATAGGCATGCATCTGCAGTCAGGATTACCCACCCTCCTTCCCCTCTGTGGTATTCCTAGGGTGCATACCCCTCTTTTAGCTAGCTGGGGGAATCTATTATGGTGTATTTGTTTGTATGTATATATGTATATATGTGTGTGTATATATATATATATATATATATATATATATATATATATATATTTTGCTTTCTACTGTTTGGAATTTTCTTCATTTATCCAAATTTAGCCTTCCTAGAGGGCACCTGGCATCTGAGGCAAGAAACACTGAGGAAAATGGCGTCGGCTGATGCCTTTATACCCCAGGAGCTATGACGTCGGGTGAAGTGTGACATCAGCCGAGGCCAGACCCAGACTTTGGAATCTAGCCGACCGAAGGGCTGCCTGAGGCAGGACAAACCCATATGTTATGACTGCAGATGCATACCCATCGGACATCTACATTTATGGTAGGTACAAAACTGTACTTTTCTTCTTTCACAAAAAAGTACAGCCTTCTTCAGAACCATGTTAGCTGCTATGTTAACAAGCTGTTATATAACATGACCTGCTTTAGCATGTGACAGTTGAAAGGATGACAGCGCAGTTAAAGGTACATGAACAAGAAAATACATTGAATTAAAAAATACATTGAATGAAAAATAAATGCATTGAAACCATGGAATACTAAGTAGTCTATTCTTAAGTTAAATCATTAAATTGAAAAATAAGTAAAAGTGTGAAAATGTATATGTTTAAAATGGTATTCACAAATCACAATCTGGCAGCCTTCATTGTCAAATAACAAGACACATTCTTATTGATACCCAAATGGTTCTGAAGATGTCTGTTGCTTTGCAAAGACTGGTCATTATTGAACACCACTTATTTCAAGAAGTGTTTTGACCCAATAGACTTCGTCGAGAGATCAGCTGATCTTAAACTTGCGGGCTTAAACTCTTCTTCTGAAGGAAACTGTCAAAATTGTGTTGCCAGAGGATGACAACTTACACCTTTAAGATGTTCTATTGTGTTCTTCAAAAATATATATATATATATTTTTTTATCAATCTTGGATGTCAGTACCTCATTCAGCAAAAAAGGATGTCAAATTCAGAGTAGTTATGCTTTAAGTTAATTTTTCCTGTGTTGCTGCAGGTTGATGGATGTCCTTGAAAGATATGAGGGATGCTTGTTGGCAAATTGTTTTTCTTGAGACTTTGGAGGTGCCTGCATATTTTCTTTGGAAGCTATCACTATCACTTCCACTATAGAGTAGTGTCCTCTGTCCAGTCTTCTGCCTTGTGAATGAACGTTCTTTAGTAGCACTACAAGTTTTACTTATTTATTTGGTTCTTGTAGCTTTAACTAGCAAGTCCCTGTCTTGCATTGACTCCTTTGCTCTTTCAGGCCCATAGATGATTTGGTCTCTGGCATGCACTTTTCAGAGCTGTCCAAGTTTAGAATGCCTGTAAACCATACTGTGTCTTTGATTCTTAGGTGTTTCAGTTATCTGGAAGAAAGTGTGTAAATCCCATTATAAAACCTGCTATTCACAGGAACAGCTCTAAAATTCATGTGTTGCAGGTCATTTTTAGTAGCAGAAACAACATTCTGAAATGATTTCTGTAGTGGAGTACAGGGCTTATGTGCTTATATTGCTATATTTGATACAGTTTACTGCAGTATGCATTTTCACAGTTTAGCACACCCTGAATAGGAGGATTTTGCAGTGGTCAATCACTCTAGCAGAACTATTTCAGCTTGATGAATTTCATTCCTGTCTCAAACTCTTCACAGACTATTATTGGCTGGTTGACTTGCCATTTCAGCTTTGGGGTATATTTCCTTTTTCTGAATCCATGACCAAGGCATATCCCAGTAATACATGACTTTCAGGATAAGGAATTCAGTAAATGAATCCATGGCAGAGAGTTTCCATAGCCTGGCTGAGCAAAGGTTACATGTACACATCAGCTCTCTGGAGTTGCGAGTGATCATTTGTGCGTTTTGAGTTCCAGAAGTCCATTTGTGACCAGATTATTTTTGATCAGGTCTTGTAGTGTCATGCCTTGTTAAGTTTAATTCTGGAGCACATTATACAGAAAAAAATGGAAATTGTGGGAACAATGCATGCAGAATAGTGTTTTGTAGGAGTGAAGTTTAAGGGAAAGTAGAAATTGAGCAATTTATGTAATGCTGGATTGGTGATAATTATACAAAAGAATATATGTGATGTATAATGTTTGTAAGTGGGAACATTAACATGGTTTTCTTTTATGTAAATGTAAGTTTCCCTATGTCTTAAGTGATAATTCAATAAACGTGTTAAACAATATCTGTGTCACTGCATGTTGCACCACAGTGTTATTGTTGTATGCCGCAGTGACTGCACTGATGTATATTACATTGCATTACTACTATATAACACACACATGGGTAAATGCTAGGGTAGCTGCCCTTGCAGGCCATTTTAAGCCTAGCCTTTTTCCCTTTTTATGCTCAAATGAACCTGAGCCATTTGGTTACAGACTGGCCTTACCCATTACATGGTCAATAGTTGTATATTACCCGTAATTATAACAAATGGGATCATACCGTAGATAATTTGAGGGATCCATGCAGGTGATAAAGCATTCTTTGGGTACATTTTTTTGTCTCCCATCCAAAGATCCAAATGGCACTTGAATATGGACAGGGATGAGCTTTCCTTTATGTGGATGGGGAGTCTGTTCCAAGGCAGCAGTATCCTTTGTGAGATATACCTGTCCCTCCAAACTATTCAGTTGCTGTTGCAAAAGAGGTTTAGATTCCTAGATTATTCCTGATTGCATTTGACTTGCTGATGTGCAGTAAATCCATAAGTATTTGGTCTGAAGATGCCTTGTATACCAGACATGGGTCACCTCTTAGCAGTCTACAGGACAGAGCTCTGAGTCATTTCATGTGGGACATGTTCAGGCCTTGCATCCCTTTAATAAGCTCTCTCTCAGTTCCAGTTGTTAGTGTCTGGACAGATGCATGCCACATGGGACAATTATACTCAATGATGGGCCTAATGAGGGCTGAGTGAAGGGTAGACTATGACCTCCCTAGGTCTAGACGCAATCCCTTTGTTTATAAGATGTGCAATATAGAAGGACTTTCATATCACAATGGATACATGTTGGTCTAAAGTTAGGTCACTGTCCGCATAAGTTCCCAAATCCCAAACAACTAGGTCAACTATTAAAAGGGTTATTGACCGTGTGGTAGTTTCTTGGGGTAGATGACTTCCCAAAAGATACAGTAGTGTATATTTTGACATTTAGTTTCAGTCTCTGATTGTGGTACCAGTTATTTATTTGGGCAGACCTTCCTCTAGGATGGCTAGGTCATTTGGGGATTCAGTGACTCCCCTGCATCTCTTCATTTTACAAAACAGTACAACAATATTATAACACTATCTGTGTTGCTGTATGTTACTATATTATAACAGTGTTTGGCTGCATGTTTTATCACAGAGCTACTGTAACACAATTTCTGTATCGTTGCATGTTACATTGCAGTGTTACCATATTCTAAATAACAGTGCGTCTGTTACCATGTCACATCTCAGTGCTACTATAACACACTGTATTTATGACTACAGTGTTACTATAACCCAGTGTCTGCATCACTGCTTGTCACCTCACAGTACTATAACGCATTGTATTTGACTGCATTTTACATTGCAGTGTTATAATTGTATCACTGCCTGTCCTGTCACATCATAGTGCTGCAATATTATAGTACAATGTCTGTATTAATGCATGTTCCATCATAATGTTACCATATCACAATGCCAGTATTATTGCGTGTTATACTGTAATACTTGTATATTATAACTGTCTGTATTACTGCATTTTATAATATAGCGCTACTATATTATAACACAAAATCAGTGTCAATGCATGTGACATTGAAATACAGACACCATGCTATAATATGGGAGTATCACTGCATGTTACATTGCACTGCTACTACTTTATAGCACAATTTCTGTATAACTGTATGTTGCATTGTAATGCTACCATATTAAAACAGAATATCTGTATCACTGTATGTTAAATCTCTCTCTTGTAAATTTTGTTTTGAACCTGGGTTCCTTCAGAAAATGAGCACTATCCCAGCAGGGTAAAAACAGTCAACAAAATGAAAATAAATCCTACCAAGATGCCAGTTATCTAGTAGGTTCTAACTAGGAATTCTATATAAGATCATGTATTCATTTTATTTATTTATGTTTGGTTATTGGGGTAACATACTGATCACAATGGACCAATTTCAGTCACAGTCGAGGTAAATGCAATTGCACTCACATAGATAGATATGAATGATATAGTTCTTCAGAGAGGAGCAGATAGTATAAAAATCATATTGATGCAAAAAGTCCACAGATCAGTGCAGTTTATAATTATATACAGCATTTACAAACATGGATTTTCAGTATGAGGAGAGGATTTGGTAGAAGAAGAGACTGAGCTGTTAAGAAGAAAGGGCAGAAGTAGTAGGAAATTTGGTCCAGCCCCAACCAATAGCACCTACAATGGGCTTCTTTGGAGAGATGTGCTTTGAGTCATGATATAAATTTGGAGTAGAAGGTAAGTTCTTTCACTTAGTGTGGCACAGAATCCAGGACTTTTGGAGTTAGAATATGAATCACATGGTTGGTGCAATAAAGATTAAGTTCATTTTTCTGATATACCCACTTGATTGTACTCTGAGCTTTGGGGAAGGTGGAACCTATTCCTGCAAATATTGGGTGCAAGACAGAGAAGCAGTCCTGGATGGGATTGCTAGTCCATTCCAGGATATATATATATATATATATATATATATATATATGTGTGTGTATGTTTTTACACGTACACTGTCTGTCTCACACAAACACACGCATGCACCACACATATATATACGTCCAAGTTATGGGAGGGTTATTTTATCTAGCAATGATTAGGATGTAGGTGGAAACTAGGACACCTAGTAAAACAGAGTCACTGCACAAACTAGTCAGAAATTGAACCAGAGAGGCAAGAACTGTGTTGGAGCACTGCTAACCTTTGAACCACGGCGCCGCCCACAAACTAAACAAAAATATGCAATAACTGTCTTGCACATATCTTATAAAACACATCAGACTGTCATCTGGTTCCACAGTTTCATATTAGAAAGATATAGTTCATTATCCACTATTAACTGTAGCATTCAAAATGGTGCTGTATTCCTGCAAGAAACAGCTAATCTAGTCTTTTTAGCAAAATGATTGCTATTACAGAAAATTGGTAATATGAAAACATTTTTAGAATATCTAACATTTCTCCAGATCACATTGTTAGCAGTGAAATCTTATTTTTTTCCAGTATTTGGTGTATGAGAAAAGCTGTCATATTGTCAGTATTAAAATAAATGCTATTTAGGTTATGAATATTGTAAGAATATATTCTAAATTCATTTAATCATAGAGGTTTTACTCTAAAGGCAGTCAAAAACATTTATTATAGTGTAGTTCAATAAGTGTCGTATACCTCTATGGTGCTAAATAAAGTATATTTTTAAAAATTCTACTTGTTTTTCCTGATTTAGGCCAATAAAAAATGTACAAGCAAAAGAAAAACATTTAAAGGCACACCATTTATCAAACTGGGAAACCATGATACAAGCAAAATTTCTGATAATCATTACTTGTGTACTGATTTTTCCCTCATCCATTTCTTCAGTAACTTTCTCGAAGAAGTCAACCAGGTCAAACAGGCAGGATCTGCCCTTGACAAAAACTGAAGATGCTTGGGTCAGGTATTTATAGGTTACCTATGTCCTTATTAATTCTGTAAAGATCCTCTCCATAGTCTTAGAGATGAGGCTGGTCAGACTTATGGGTCAATATCTACCCAGGTCCGTTGATGCCCCACCTTTGTGCAAGGGGTATGAGTATTGCTGTCCTCCACTCATCCAGCACTAAGCCTGTTTGGCTACTGATATCGAATAGCCTCTGTAGGAAGTTTGACAGGTCCATTTTCAGCCTGGAATATTATCTGACCCTAGAGAAGCAGTAGTCTTGGCCTTGGAAATTGCTTTGAGCAGTTGCTATTGGGAGATTTGATGGGGGTGTGTAGATGCAGGTATGTAATCTTGAAATGCAGAGGGAGAGAGCATACCTCTCAACCTCTTGCAAGAAATTTGGACAAAGCTAAAAAGAATGGGGGGGGGGGATAAAGGCTCAAAACAGGGGCAATTTTTAAATATTGCTTTTATAAACTTAGAACGTTGATTAAGTAATTGAATTAGTGTACATTTTCTGAAGGATATGAAGTCTGAAACTCAACTGGCATTCATTATTTAGTGACTTGATCAATAATTTGGCAGAAAATCACAAATTCTATGAATAACAGACTAAAATATGAAGCAGAAATCTGGGCAGTTGAGTGGTATGGAGATGGGTGAAGTTAGAACAAAATATATTAGTTAGACTGGCTATGTCCTCAGTGTCTGAGTATGTAATATCATTTGCTATTAGCTCTGTGCTGTGCATTATTTGTAACATAGTTAAAGAAGGTTTATGGTTATCTTTTGCATGGGTGGCTATTTTACCTCATATCTAGCTTTGGTTGATTTGATCAGGGACCGGAGTTCCTTTTTAAGTTTGGCAAGAGCGTTTTTGACACAATAGTTATATTTGTTATTGCATGCAATAAGTCTTTTCCTTTTATTATTGACGTGTTAATTGCATTTGTTATTGCAATGCAATGAGTCTTTTTCTTTTATTTTAGAGCATGTGCATAACATTTGGTGATAAAGGATTCCACATATGAAGTAAGGTTACCGGGTTGGATGGGGATGTTAAATTTAGCCAGGTCAGCACTCATTTTTTTGTAAATTAGCCTTTGCATAATCACTTAATACTATGATATTGGAGGAGGTTTAATTTAAAATGCCGAGGGAAGTTTTGGTGACCACTATTTGTCGAATAACGGTTGGCTGACCCGTGTTGCTGATCCTTCAGATCTGCGAGTCCTGTTTCAGCGAATACTCAGTCTCTTAATTAGAGATCATGGTACAGTGGGGACTGGGAAATTTAACCTTTTCCCCACTGTAATGCAATCTCGAAGATGGAATGTATTATGTGCAGGGGGTATGAGGGGCTTGCCCCTTGCAAAATCAAGTTATATTTTGTGCAGTGTAGGACTTCATTCTGCGAATGTTGAGAAAGGTTAGATTCGCAAATGGAGGTGTGTTTACGACTTTCTGACCTCGCCATTACATGTTCAATTTTTCAGTCGACATTTCAGGTGGGTCTATGTTGTGAGTGTTGACTATATGATGATAAACTATTTGAGGATTTATGGTCCAATTTGATGGAGAAAGTTACAACTGTTGGGGAACAGAGACATCACATATTGGTGAAGATCAAGTCCGTAATTTGGCCTCCCCTAGTTGGGGGTGCAGACTAACTGGTCCTGAGAGTTTGTATTTATGAATTCCCATAGGAAAATAGTGTTCTGCCTAATGTATAGGGACTGGACACTAGTCAGATAGGAGGTATTGTCCAAGGTGGTCACAGGAGTCCCTTAGTTAGCTGTGATATAAGGGTTTTTTATTAGTGATAAGTTGAATGTGGAGGTGTTCCAGGTCATTATCATGTCTAATGAGCCTGGAGTATTTTTTTTTTTTTTTTTTTACAGTCATGGAGACTGATGCATCTAGTGTGGTCAGTTTGAATGTGTGGTAGCTGTTGAAACTCTGCACTGATGTGGTGTTGTCAATGATCTTGAATCAGCTCTGCATGACAGTGCATATGTTGAGATTCCAGGGTAAGCAGTGCTTGTAGGGAGTGAAATTTTTCTGTTCAGGCTGCTAGCATTGAGCAGCAATACCTTTATCTTATTTGGATTTTGTTTTGTTAAACAGAAAGCTTTTTAAGACTGATATTGCCTAACAGAGGCACTGTAGGGGTGGACAAGGTATAACAAATATAAAAAAGCCATGTGGTGATAGGTGCAGGCCATCTCTGGCAAAGCAGTTAAGACTGTGTACCATCCTCCCCCAGACTGATATATGTTGGACACCCTTGAGTGACACCAGAAGCTAAGCCAGTTGTTGAAGTTAATAATCTTTTGTTCATATTGTGACATCATTCCTGGTGATGGTAAAATGCTGCTCAAGGCTAGGTTTATACCTGCCTTAATCATGTATTCCAAGAGTTACATCCTGCCTCCCTTCATATAGTCTAAGGTGGTATGTCTCAGGTTTTTTACTCCCATGAGTACTATTACTGTCATATATGTACTTGTGAAGCAAGGACACGAGTGTGTGCATTATGTGGCAAATCTTGGCACTCAATAGATAACTGTGACCCTGTTCTTACTCAGCCTAGTGAGAGTTGTATCAGTGTGCCTTACTATATAGTCAGCTATGATTAGGATGTTGGATTAGTGGAGGTTTGCTTTCTGTGCCTTTGAGTTGAGATGCTGAGAACCTTAGAAGCATGTTTCCTGGTGGGTGCTGTCTGTGTTGAGTGCTCATGAGGTTGTGGGTACTTGTTTTGATGTTACATTAAGAAGGTCTTTGTGTTTTAGCATATGTAGGTCTGTCTGTTTGGTCTGTATTATATGTGATAGCTATAGTGTAGCCTTGTGTATTACTGACAGTCTGTTTGCTATTTGTAATGGCTTTATTTGAAAGTTTTGCCTCCAGTAACATTATGTAACTACATCTTTCACATAGGAATAAGTATATTAGAGGATCAGCCCAGGTTGGAAGGTTTGGAGACAAAGCCAGAGAGGCACGATTACGTTGGTTTGGACATGTGCTGAGGAGGGATGCTGAGTATATTGGGAAAAAGATGCTAAGGATGAAGCTACCAGGTAACAGGAAAAGAGGAAGGCCTAAGATAAGGTTTATGGATGTGGTGAGAGAGGGCATGCAGGTGGTTGGTGTGACAGAGCAAGATGCAGAGGACTGGAAGAAATGGAAACAGGTGATCTGCTGTGGCGACCCCTAACGGGAACAGCAGAAAGAAGATGATGATGATCTTTCACATACGGTGTCAGTTTGTTTAAGTAGTAGGTGGTTGTCAGTAAACATGAGATGATTACTACATTATCTGAGAATGCCTATTTAAACCTAGTTGGCTACAGAGACAGTTGGAAAGTGGAAATCCATGGTTCAAGGTGCTTTCTAATATAGGCTAAAGGGGGAGTAGTGCCACTGGGGTTTGAGGTTGATTCCTGAAGGTGCTATCTATCTGGTAGTGGAGATAGTGGTGGTCTCAACAGAGCTGCACACAGCTAGGAATCAATGATTCTTTGCTCCTTCTTTCACTATCAGCAAAGAGTGGCACTAATCCCAAACTGATTTCTGAGTAGTAGTATTAACTCAGATGTTGATGGGTTAAGTACACTTGTTATAATCTTCCCTTGGTAGATACCTTATGTAGAACCTAGAGCAGCTGGATGCAACAGAAAGCCAAGCTGTACAAAGGCCCTCAATAGGTTCTCACCAAAACTGCAGCCAGACCACTCCGTGAAGTCTCATGCACACTGCCAAGTCAGAAGCCAACAGAAAATCAGTGCCTCTCTACTCTTTCACCAGTGGCAAAGCAATAGCACTAATCTCAAGCCAGGTTCTAAGAAGCAATTTGTAGGCATTCCATCAATTTATAAATCACTAGAAAGGCCAGGAAATAATGTCCATCTGCTGCTTCTCTCACCAAGAGCAATCCCAGTCTGATTCCTGAAAAGCAGTTACTAGTCTCTCTAGTGACTGGTAGTCTAGTACCAGATATTACAAATTTTAAAAGTAAGATGGGAAAATGGATTACTATTCAGAATATTGCAGTGTGCACTAAGTGAGGAGAATAGTATGAAACAGGGACTAACTCTAAATCCCAGTTTTATCTATCATTGCCCAGTAAAATGAGCAGAAGACATGGGACTGGGAGGAGCTTCCATTGCCAAATATACAGTAGAGATGAGCATATTAAAAGCTACCAAGCTTAAAAGAATAACAGGGATGGGTGCATGAGTGAGATACAAAACTGATTTAAATGTTTAAAAAAGTGCAGTAATATTAGTCATAATGTGAGTAAATTTGTCTTCCCATTTGGAAAAATACTAAAATCACCAACAAGAATCCAAAGAAAGTCTTCCAATAATAATAGATCTTGGGCAATGCCATTCAAAAAATTATAATAATTGTAAAGGATGTATAAACTGAGTCCCTAGAATTAAAAACATGCTTCCGGTTTTAATTAACAAAATCTGACAAACTAATTGGTTCTTGTATATTTGCAATATTTCTCTTTGGAAAGGGTAAAAAGTAAGGCAATGGAAACCTATGTGCTACTGGACTTTGTTTCTTACTGCAGCTGAGGTTGGTAGGGTGGCCGGTGCAGGGTTTGTCTCTCACAAGGGATAATTCGCTAGGCTTACAAGGGCATTTAGCCTAGTACCAACCTATCTATCTAAACAAATTTACCCGGTGTATCTGCTGTAAACAAATTATGTCCAGACATCTCAGGTAAATAAGGTGAAAGTGCACATCTGTCTATTATTGTATTTCATCTCATTCATATACACACAAATGTTTTCCTCATTGCTGGTTTGTCTGACTTTGAATCACCTTGTAATTACTTGTAGTTAGTTTGATTTGTTCAGGTACCTTTTTACGTTTGGCTTACTAAAGCATGGTTTTATACTAAGAGGACTGGAACTTCAATTCTAATTGCAGTAGAAGGTTAACCTCATATGTCTGAGTTGGGAAATGCAGAGGGAGGCTTAAGATGAGAATTAATTGTAGCTAGTTGGTACCTTTTCACTTCTGGCTAACTGAAGTGTGTGTTTTTACATAAAGAAGACTGGGTCTGCAATTCTAATGGCAATAGAAAGGTTGTCTGGGCTGGCCAAGTTGGGAAACACACAGGGAGGGTTAAAGTGAGATTGCTTCATTGACCAGAGAGCTTTTTAGTCGATGTAGTCACTTTTCTTTGAGTCTATAAATTCGGCACATTTGCTCAGCTGTTGTCTCGGTTCCACAGAGCTCAAATGCTTGGCATCCTTGCCTGTGTTCTCATATTTGGCTTGCATCTGGTGCCATCCAGGCTAAGATAAGTACTTTAAATTGTAATATTGCACATTTCTAAGCTATTTCTGAAGACTGTTCTGTATTTTCAAATTATTTTATTGCAGTTTTCTGCATTTCATCACTGTAAAATATATTTGCTCTTCCTTAGTCTAGCTGTTGCTAGTGTGCTTTGAAATCACATTAAAGTCTGCGTTCTTCACTGGTAGTTTGTCTGCATTAGAATTTATTCTAGCTAGTTGATTGATTTGTTTCTGGCACCTTTTCACTTTTGGCTAACTAGTGTGGTTTTATATAAAAAAGACTGGGACTGCAATTCTAGTGGTAGTAGAAAGCCTAAGCTGTTTGCGATGTAAAACACACAGGGAGGTTTAAAGTGAGATCATTTCATTGGCCACAGGGCTTTAATTGGTTTACTCACTTTTCTTTGAGTCTATAAATTCTGCTGCTCATCACTCACTGGCATGCAGCAGTACCTTGTATAGACACATCCACTTAGAAACTAAATTTCCCTATAAGACTTCCTCTGTAACTTTATCCAGTACTCAGTTATGCAAAGAACAACTTGTTTATAGATTTATAGGTTCACAGGTAAGTACTAGTCTAGCTGTCCTTACGTGCCATTTTAAGTCTGTAAAGTTTCCCTTTTAGTGCTCAAAATAACGTATCCCATTTGGTTATAGATTGGCCTTACCCATCCCAAGGTTGATAATTGTATATTAATACCAAAAACAGGAGTGCAGATAACTTGGAGAGTAACCACGAACTTGCTTCAGACAAGTTAAAAATATTTTTTTATTGTTCCACCGCCAATGCACATACACCATAAAACTAAATTTGCAAAGGTAGGAGCACAAGCTGCACCCATAGCCATCCCTTGCACTCCTGTTTTTGGTATTGGTTGTTTTGGAGGGATTCCGTCTTTTTGATTTAATAATTATATATTACCCCTAATGAGTATAACTGGGATCATACCATAGATAAAACAAAATGTAAAGTAAACCGGCACCACGACACTCGAGACATAAATAGCAGAACATTTATTATAGCTTGCAAGTACTAGACTTTCACCAATACAGGCTTCTTCAGGCAAATAGCTGATTTAAAACACATGATTTAAGTACAAAAATGAAAAGGTCATGTGACTTCACATTTAAAGAGGTAACACACAAAAAAGACCAATACACATATATTTTACACATACTAAGAATACTAAAAAATACAAATATCTGCATTTAACTAAAAACCATATGTTAAAACTTTTGCATCTATCTGTATATTGAAATTATTTAATTTTATTTTATTTTTCAGAACTGGCTTTATTGTCACATTTTCATTGAGACCAAGTAGACAGCGTGCTTTAAAATGTATTATCCACTTATTTTCAATAATTTCTTGTGGTTCTTCAGGTCACCACCTCTTAAACTTTCCTGTATATTTTGTAAAATAAAAAAGCAAAAATCATGAGATGTGTCTGTTTAATATGCCTGTATAATGCATTTGTGTCTAGCTGCCTTCTTATGTCAGATATGTGCTCACAAATTCTCTCTCTGTACTTTCCATTTGTTTTATCTATATAGAAGGTACTGTAGTTCGGGCATTTTGACATGTATGTTATGTTTTTAGTATTACATGTCCTATGGCATCTAAGCTGGAATGGTTTTAGACTAACTGAATGTTTAAAAGTTGTTTCTGTAGAGACATACGTGCAGTATTGACAATTGTTGCATTTTTGGGCTCCATACTTGGATATAGATGCTATGTTTATATACTTCGCCTTTTCCTTATAACATAAGATGGTTTTTAAATTTCTATGTTTTTATATCCAAAGGTAAGCTTATTTACTCCTTTGTCTTTAAAAGTAGGAATATGTTGTAACATGTACCAGTGTTTTTAATAATATCCTGTATTAGATAAGTATGAACATCATAGGGTAAAACACACCTAAATAAAGCTGTTTTATGTCCTTAACTTTATTATTATTGCTTGATGAAATGTGATTTTCAGAAAACATAGGATGTTATGTGATCCTATCTCGCCTACATTCTGACTGATGGGTTCGGAGCCGATCCCTCGGCTCCGACTCGGCACGCTTATGCCAAAGAGCGAAGTCTCTTATTGGCTGAGCTTACTATATCCCAGGATGCACCACTACCAGTCCCCCAGATCTCGTTTGCCGCTTCCCTGCGAAGACGTGGTCTCGAGCTGGCTGGGCTGAGTAGTTATTTTAACTAACTTTTTCTGTCAGTTTTTTGCTGTTTTTTGTCTCAAAAGCTGTTTTAACGGCTAACGCTCTTATTGTGTGTGTTTGGATTGTGAAAACTTGTTGTGTGATTGGGTTGAGTTTGATTTCGGCCCCCCCTTCATCTAGGGCCTTCCCGGTCAGTCAACCCTTCCAAACTTTACAGGGTTTCAGAGTTCCCTGTCATTTAAGCTATAACTGTAAGCCTATTTGTTTAGGTTGTCATCAGTAAATCAGTAGTTGTATTTTTTCCTGTCAAAAGTTACTGGAATTGTTTACTATAATGTCTCAGACTCCTAGGCCTTCGGGCTTTAAAAAATGTTCAAAATGTGGTTTCAAAATGTCTATCACAGACGATCATTCGCTCTGTGTGTATTGTTTAGGTGCAAAACACTTGCAGGAGTCATGCAGTGTATGTCACGCTTTTTCCTCAAGGGTCCTCCAGGAGAGGAAAAATAAATTGATTCTTAAGGGGTTAATTAAACCCTCCTTTGAAGAAGCCTTGGCATCCTCTCCTTCTCCGGCTAAAAAGAAAAGGGCGTCGGTTCCGACCAGTCCGTCGGATCCGACCGCCAAGAGACATAGGCAGGCCTCTCCTTCGGCGCCAAAGACTTCGGAGCCGAGGTCGAACAGTCTGCCTCGATGCCACCAGTATCGACTCCTCTGGCTTCGGAGCCGATGGCTGGGGCATCGAGGCGGGTCACCTTCGCCGGCTCCACTGCTCGGAGCCGACAAGGGTCGCCGCTCAGACACTTCCTCCTCGGCGCCAAGTCCACCTCGGCACCGATGGAATCTGGTGTGTGTATTCCCTCGGCGCCGATACTCATCGAGTCGCCGAGCCGGTCCCCTAGCCCTTTGGGGCCGTTGGAGAGGCCGTCTCGAACCCGTTCTGTTTCCTCTCGGTCTTCGCGAATGTCAGATTCTGATATAGACAGGGTGCTCCAAAGACTGTTCCAGTCCCCAGTCTTCCAAAATTTGTTTCGGTTCCGACCCAGTTGGCTTCGGAGCCGATGACCTTGGCCCACCCCATTGCCATTCCTCCTCCGACTGCTTCGGCTCCGTCGGAGCAGGTGCTGTTGGAGCCGGTGGAGATCTCAGGGTCGGCCCCGACCCTTACTCCAACCCGGGCCTCGGGTCCGAGTTTGGTACGCTGGACTTCTTCAGCTGGACCCGGGGTGATGTTTCGGGACCTATGCTTTCGGTTCCGAGCCTCCCCCTCGGTGCTTCGGCTGCGGGACTTCCGTCGGCTATCACGGCTCCGGAGACCGGTCACTCCCAGGATTCTGGGGGTCCGGCTTTCAGGGCCATGAGGAGTGCCTTGGCCAAGTCCTCTTCGGCCATCTCTCCGGCTTTACCGGCACCTTCCCTGGGCGTGGAGACTGGGTCTTTGGCAGTTCCCCTGTCCGTAGTCAGCGGAGCCCCGAGGCCTGAGGTTACCCCCAGTGGGGGTTCCCCTCCTCCTGAGGGTTCTTCGGAGTTGTCTTCGGAGGAACCCCCAAGGAAGAGATCGTGCAAGAGGAAGCACGTGGACTCCCCCGAGTCTATTACATCAGACACTGATATGGATGATGCAGAGGGGTCCCCGAAGTCGTCCTCGGATGATGTCTCATTTGCAGACATCTTAGAGATCCTCAAACAACGAGGCGGCTGGATATCCAAACCCCCCTCTGCGGACGAGTCAGTGCTCCTCAAGGCCTTTGGGGCTCAGCCCTCCGCCTCCTGGGTGTCTCCGCCCTTCGACGAGCTTCTGGATTTAGTTTGTCGAAGGGCGTGGGAACATCCAGATACCGTGGAACCAGTCCCTTCTCGTCCAAATAAATTTTTGTCTGCTCCCCCCGAGAAGGAGTTCCTCACTAAAGGCGTGGCTGTAGATGCCATGGTGGTGGCATCTGCTACACAACAGGATGTGGCAGAGGCTTCAACGTCCGTCCATCCTCCTAATAAGGAGTCTAGGAGTATGGACAGGTACGGGAAGCGCACCCCGACTTCAGCGGCCTTTACTTTAAGGTCTCTGAATTATTTGGCACATTTTACCAGGCTTCAGAGGGATCTGGTCAAGGAGTTGTCAGATTCCCTCTAGGATAACCTACCTCAGCAGCTAGCCCAGTCGATTAGCTCTCACTTGGCTATCCTTACGCCAATTTCTAACTCGTCCATCATGCTCATTTCCTATGCGGCCGAAGGGGCGGTTAGAGCGGCAGGCACAGGCGTGGCTCTACGTAGACAAGCCTGGCTCCGCTTGTGTCAGTTTGCGGAGGCCTTCAAGTCTTCCTTCGCCGACGCCACTTTGATGGGTCCTCATTGTTTGGACCCAAGGTTAAAGACACCCTTACCCGCTGTGAGCAAGAGGGAAAAACTTTATCTGCCGTAGGTGTCCGTTATTCCACTCCCTTCGGCCTTACCCCAAGGCTAAAGGAGGGGGAATATGTGGTTCCGCCCATCTCCCAGGTTTTTCCCCCAACACCAGGAAGATTCCCATTCCAGAGTCAGAGCACGGGAAATCTTCCAGGCAGACGCCCGTCCCAGAGGCGGCAGAGGGCCCCGCAATTCTGGAGACCGCGAGTCCTTTCGTGGCTCTTCAGCCTCCCACACGCCATGAGGGATTGCCCGGCTGTGCTGCTCGGAGCCAGTCGGGTGTCGCTTTGCCAAGCACCTAAAAGCCTGGGAGTCAATCACTCAGGACAGATGGGTGCTTCGGATCATTGCCGGAGGTTACACCATCCCATTCACATACTCGCCCCACCGTCCAAGAGAATCCCCGACCCACCACCCAGTCAAAGCCAAATGGCAGCCCCAGAAACTTTAAAGCTGCTAGAAAAGGAGTCATCCAACCGGTCCCCACAGACCAGATCGGATCAGGAAATTACTCCAGGTTCTTTTAGTGCCAAAAGACAGGGGACCTGAGACCAATATTGGATCTCAGCAGACTGAACCAATCCGTCACGAAATCCAAATTCCGAATGGTCACGTTACAATCCATTCTCCCATTGTTGGAGAAGGATGTTTGGATGTGCTCCATAGACCTCAAGGACGCCTATTATCACATACCGATACATCAGGCGTCCAGAAGGTATCTGCGCTTCAGCCTGGGAGTCAGTCATTACCAATTTTGCGCTCTGCCCTTTGGTCTCACCACAGCCCCCAGGGTGTTCACCAAGTGTTTGGCAGTAGTGACGGCTCACCTGAGAAGTCTTGGATTCCAAGTGTTTCCCTATCTCGACGACTGGCTACTGACTGCCACCACCAGGCATCTACTAATGGACAACCTCAAAGCTACCATCTCCCTGGGTATTACCCTGGGGATTACATTCAATTGGTCAAAGTCTGTCTTGCTGCCCTCTCAACGCATAAAGTTTATAGGAGCAGAGATAGACTCAAGATTGATGCGTGTCTTTCTTCCTGCCGAAAGGATCCAAACTTTACAGGGCCAAGTTCAAGCTCTGATCTCGAGATCCAAAGCCCCAGCCAGGATGGTTCTACAAGTTTTAGGCTCAATGTCTGCCACGGTTCTTTTAGTTCCTCTGGCAAGATTACACATGAGGATTCTTCAGTGGCTATTGTCAACTCAATGGTCCTTTCAGGATCTTCCCCTCAATCATCACATCATGATTACGGATATATGCAAAAGGGACCTTCGCTGGTGGCTTCAGACATCCAATTTGGATCAAGGAAAACCCTTTGTTCTTCCCCCTCCAGTGGTTACCCTGACGACAGATGCCTCCCAGATAGGGTGGGGGGGGCATTGTCTGGGCAGGCTAGTTCAGGGCTCCTGGCTTCCGGACGAAGCTCTTCTCCACATCAACGTGTTGGAGATGAGGGCTGTACTTCTATCCCTACAAGCCTTACACAAGTTTCTTCCTCAGGGCATCATCGCCATCCACACAGACAACATGTCGGTGGTTTGGTATCTGAACAAACAAGGAGGGACCAGATCATACCCCCTTTGCAGAGAGGCCATGAGAGTGTGGGAATGGGCTGTAGCTACCAACCGCTTCTTGGTAGCGACCCACATCCCGGGAAAGTCAAATGTATTGGCAGACAAATTAAGCAGGACAATTCTCTCTCCTCACGAGTGGTCTCTAAACCACAGAGTAGCAGCTCAGGTTTTCAAGAGATGGGGGACACCGTGCTGCGACCTATTTGCAACTCCACAAAACACCAAGTGCCAAAGGTTCTTCTCCTTGATCCCACATCAGGGAGTACCAGCCATGGATGCTCTAGCACAACCTTGGCCAGCGGGGCTACTTTATGCCTTTCCTCCAATTCCACTTCTTCCCAAAGTTATTCAAAAAGCTTCTCAACTGGGGTCTTCAATGATACTGATTGCCCCATACTGGCCTCGTCAGATATGGTTTCCTTACCTGAAGAAGCATGCAGTGGACGATCCGTGGACCTTAGACCTAATTCCGGACTTGCTAATCCATCAGTCGGGACATCGGCATCAGTCCCTTCGATCTTTGAAATTGACAGCTTGGCTCCTCCACTTCCAACCTTAGTTAGAAGGCATACACTAGACCCGGAAGTTGTTCACATTTTATCTTCGGCCCACAAACCCACCACTAACAAATTGTACCTCAGTAAGTGGAAGAGGTTTGCTATCTGGGCTCAACTCAAAGGCTTAGACCCTATCACTGCTTCTGTCCCAGAGGTTTTGAAATTCTTAACATCCCTGTTTAATCAGGGATCTTCTGTCTCAACTATTAAAGTCCAACTAGCGGCTATCTCTAAATTCCACGAATCCATGGATCCTCCTCTAATGAGCAGCAGACTATGCAAAACTTTCATTAAAGGTGCGAGCCTATTAAGACCACCAATTTTTCATCCTGCACCTCCGTGGGATCTTGATTTGGTGCTTCGCGCATTAACATCTCCCCCTTTCGAACCGGCTGCTACATGCGAGTTAAAATATCTGTCTTGGAAAACTGCATTCTTAGTTGCAATTACTTCTGCAAGAAGAGTTTCAGAGCTTCAAGCCCTGTCTATTAAGCCACCGTACTTGATTTTCCACAAGGATAGAGTATCACTTAGGCCTAACCCATCCTTTGTCCCAAAGGTCTGTTCTAGTTTCTGTCTCCAACAATCTCTAGAGCTACCAGTTTTCTTTCCAAAATTCTCCAATGAAGCAGAATACACTCTCCATAAATTGGATGTTCACAGGCAATTACGCTTCTATTTAGACAGGACTCAGCAACTTCGTAAGTCAGACCAGTTGTTTGTGTCCTTCTCAGATAATAAATTGGGCCAAACCATCACAAAAGCTACTATCTCAAAATGGATCAGAGATTGCATAACTCAGGCTTATTCTTCTTGAATAAGCAACTTACAACATCTATCAAAGCTCATTCTACCAGAGCTATGGCTACTTCTATAGCTTTTCATTCCAAGCTCGCTATATCGGAAATTTGTGCTGCGGCTATTTGGTCCAACCCGCACACTTTCATTTCCCACTACAAATTGGATGTGGCATCTAAAGGACGAGCATCATTTGGTTCCACGGTACTCAGGAGTGTTTTCCAGTGAGCCACCCAGGATTCAGGTGCTAGGGACGCTGTCCCATCAGTCAGAATGTAGGCGAGATAGGATCACATAACATCTTTTAGTTATGTACTCACCATAACTTCAGATGTTTGGGATCCATCTTGCCTACATTCCTAATACCCACCCTCCTTCCCCCTGCCTTGGAGATCAGAAGAGATTGAACGGTTTTGAGTTCTACTGTTTTATCTTGTTTCATCTGACGATGTTATATAAGCAGGGTATGCATGTGTGCATGTATGCGGACAAACTAGATCTGGGGGACTGGTAGTGGTGCATCCTGGGATATAGTAAGCTCAGCCAATAAGAGACTTCGCTCTTTGGCATAAGCGTGCCGAGTCGGAGCCGAGGGATCGGCTCCGAACCCATCAGTCAGAATGTAGGCGAGATGGATCCCAAACATCTGAAGTTATGGTGAGTACATAACTAAAAGTTTAATGCTATCTTGCTGTATTTCTGTTACTATATTCTTTACATTATTTTCCTTATAGCTTCTTTTTTAAAAAAATCGTTGGCCATGTTATTAAACTGAATATCCATGTTTTCGTTTGTTGTATTCAGTCTAGCCACACAGGGTAAACTGATTTTTCACTATATTTTTAAAAACATAAGGAGGATGCATACTACTCTTGTGCAGATCTGTATTTTTCCTGACATCTTTTTTAAATAATGTAGTTTCAATTTTACCAATAGTACCCTTAAACAATCTGTCTAAAAAGTCTGTTTGTGTATAATGTATGGTATATTTAAACCATAAAAATTCAGTAGTTGAATTTAAATATAAAAGAAAGTCTGACGATACAGAAAAAGAACCATTCCATATCAAAAACAAATCATCCAAAAAATGCTTATAAAAGAAAACATTATTAAGAAAGCTATTACTCATTTCAGAAAAAAAAACAAGTTCCCATTTATTTATAACCAAATTTGCATAGCAGTTAGCCATGGGTGTACCCATCGCTACTATTTACACTGTTTATATATATTTTTATTAAACAAAAAACATTATTTGTTAAAACCAATTCTGCCAAGTCACAAATGGTGTTAATCTCAGCTGCTGAGAAAACTGCATGCAACGTTATAAACTCACAAAAGTACTCTATTCCAGTATCATTTGGTATTGATGCAAATAGGGCTTCTATGTCTAAAGTAACAAAGTAGCAATCAGCAATGTTGTTAGACAAAGACCAGTCATACAGGTGTGTTAAAAACTGGGATGTATCCTTAATTATTGTTGTAGAATATCTTAGGGCATGTTTAAGTTTATGCTCTAAGTAGTTTGAGATTGGTTCTGTAATCCAACTATTTGCTGAAACAATCAGTCAATGGTGGGGAAGTGATCGATTTATGAATTTTTTGAATTCCATATATGGCTAATATTTTGGGAGCAGTCACATGAAAGTAGTTCAAAGTTTTCAAAGTAATTTCTCTATTAAGATGCATGCCATAAATCATACTATTCACTTTTGTTATAATACTATTGGCCTGCTTCCTTTCGATGGCTAGATACTCATTGCCACTTAACATGTCATACATTTTAGTATTGTAATCATTGATATCTAAAATAACAATGCCACCACCCTTATCTGCTGCTTTTATAACTATATTGGGATTAATGGCTAAAGATTTAATAGCTTGTTGCTCAGCCGTTAAGTTGTAAAAATGACTGCTGGTTTTCATTGCTTGATAAACACCATTTTCTATTGCTTGTTCAAAAGCTGCTATAAGAGGATTATACACTGGCACAAAAGTACTACTTCTCGGTAACACATTTGTGCTATACTCAGTTGAATTACTTGCACCATATAATAACTTAAGATTCAAATTCCTCATGAACAGTTTAACATCAGTTAGCACATTAGAAATATCTGTTGTACTTGCAGGAATAAAGGTACGTCCCTTATTTAGTAATGCTAGTTCATGTTCATTTAATGTATATTGTGAAAGGTTAAAGACAATGTCACTTATGTCATGGACTGGCTTCTGGTTTGCATCCTCTGCCCTGTTTGTCTTGTTTGATTCCTTCCTCTGTTCCTGAAGTTCTGATGATGTTCTTCATGTTTCACTGTTGCAGTCATCACACTTGGGTTATCTACCTGAAGGTGGCCCTCAGTCGGACCAAATACCAGAGACTTAGTATTTCTGTGTCAGATGCTGTCGCTCCAGGACTGACGTCAGGTCATCAGAGTTGTAAAAACAGGCAGCCAACGCCATTACTTCAGTCTTTCTTGCCAAGGAGCCCGAAGCAGAAGCAGAAGCAGTTTGCAAGTGCCAGCCAGCCGCTACCTGAATTTTCATTTACAAATTGAATAATCCTGAAGTCTTCTAAAGCTAAGTACCCCATTGGGGATCCTTTTTTCTTGCTCTAACCGATGTCAGAAAACGTTAACAATTGTCTTCCCTGTGGAAAGCAAATACCATACAGAGATTTTCATTCTTACTGCGTCACTGTTTAGGCCCAGACCACGACGTACCTCACTGTTGATTTTGTGCATTGTTCAACGCCCGAACCATTCATCGTTGGGTTCTCATTGTCACTAAATTCTTTCGTTCTCGATCTCCGTATTCCGAAATGGCTTTGGTAAGCCATCTGACTACCGATATTCTGAAAAAATGTAAGGATAAAGACAGAGACAGACTGCATAGGTCCAAAGCTGCTGACGATGCTTCTACTAAGCTAGTCGCCAGTTCATCAGTTCTCAGTGAGGTGGTTTCGCAGCCCCTGATGCCCGCATCAATGGATTTGCAGGCCACTACCGAGACCTATTCGGAGTCCAGTATGCTGTGACTCTTCTTCGACTATGGAACCTGCGGATGTCTCTAACTTGGATGGGTCTGGAGCCGCTGTGCAGGCACCGGCTTCTGAGGCAGTTCTTCGCTCAACCAATGTTCGACTCAAACCAACGACTTTTTTTCCTGAAACTTCTGAGTTTCTTAGGCCTAGAGTATGCGCTACACCTAGAAAACCAGCGGCCAAAGCGCATGCTCCTACTCCCATGCCACAATGACAAATGCTTAGAATGGCAGAAGACCTTATTTATTACACTGATTAGGGGAAGTCAGCCTTCCCCTGCTAAGAGGAAAAGAGACCAGTCCCCTGCAGCTTCAACTGACCAGGAGTCCAGTGACTCTGAGGTACCTGATTATAAAGACATGCCCTTATCTGCTTATAAGGATTCAGATGCAGAGGAATACATTCCCTCTGCCTCCCCACCAGAGGATTTTTCTTTTGGTGAAATCTTACATACTTTAAGAGAGCATTTCCAATAGGAATGCCAAGACTATCCTCAGTCCAAAAAGAGACTCAGAGAATTCCTAGATTTGCCACAGCACAGGCCTTTAGCAATAACCCCTGTCCTGGAAGTTGTTAATGATGTTTTTATGGAATCCAGTCTTACTCCTGATACCTTACCTCCTGCCCCTAGGAAACCAGAGAGGTATTACAGAGTACCTGACTCACAAATTTCTTTTCACGAATCCTACTGCTGACCCAGAGATCATTTCCCAGGGGCCTAAAGGTATCAAGGCAACTACAGCCAAGAATCCTACCCCTTCGGACAGGGATTCCAGAGCTTTGGACAGATGGGGTAAGAAGGTATATACCTCTGCAACTCTTGCTATTAGGGCATTAAATTGTTAGTTTTACATGCTGAAGAACCAGCAATATATTATGGAACTTATTAAACAAAACGTGGCAACCTTTACAGACTGTGCAGAAAATAAAGAATTGCAGGAGCTTATGCACTCTCAAGCCAAGTCAGCAAGCATACTTTGCAGTGTGGCTTTGACACTCTAGAAGCAACTTTCCAGGCAGCAGTCACTGGTTCTGTACTGAGAAGACATGCTTGGCTCAAGGAGCAGACTTTGCCAGACCGTGTTAAATCAAAGTTACTAGACGCTCCTTTGAAAAAGGACAGTTTGTTTGGCACCAAAGCAGAAGAGGTTCTTAAAAAGATGGAAGAAAAAGCTAAGTCTATGCAGACTGTTAAAGAATTCTTACAAGTGCAACCCCCTAGATTCAGTAGGCATTGCCCTTCCAAACACTGGTCCTTTCCAGCCCCCTCCAGGCCATCTCAAGCCAGACCCAGGGGAAACAGACCACCCAGACTACAGTCTCAGGGTATGCAGAGATCTAAGCAATGGAGTGCCCCCACACCCAAAGAAAGGAGTAGTTAGCCACCTCCTTACGGAAAAAAAACTCACAATGACTTCGCTACTCCACTCCCCATCCCAGCCCAACTGCTGGTGCCCCTAGGAGGAAAGCTTTCCCTTCATGCAAAAAAGTGGATGTCCATCACACAAGACCAATGGGTCCTCAACATTGTATCCCAGGGGTACAAATTTTAGTTCCACTCACTGCCAACCTCAAGAGAGTTCCAAGACCTTCCTCCAAACCTGTGGGAAGAGGATCAAAGCCAACTTCTTTTCCTGCTCTCCATCAGAGTTATTCAGCTGGTTCCAGTAGAACAGATAGGTCAAGGATTCTACTCCAGACTCTTCCTGGTACCCAGAAAAGAGGGGTCTTGGGGCCCAATCCTGGATCTTTCAATTCTCAACACCTTCCTGGTGGTACCAAATTCAAAATGCTTACCCTGCAACAGCTTCTACCTATGCTAGCCAAGGATGCCTGGCTGGTCACCCTAAACTTAAAAGAAGCCTATCTGCACATCCCTATAAGGGAGTCATGCAGGAAGTATCTATGTTTCAGGGCCAGATCTATGCATGATCAATTCTCTACACTTCCCTTTGGCTTATCCACTGCGCCGAGAGTATTCACAAAATGCCTGGCTCCAGCCATTGCTTACTGCAGGTAGAGAAATATCCAAATTTACCCGTATTTGGATGACTGCCTGATTCAGGCGGACAGGAATTGCTGTTGCAGCACCTGACATTTGTGAAAAACCTCACTTTCTTGGGGTACAGCATCAATGTAAAGAAATCAAAACTGGTACCCAGTCAAAAGACTGTATTCCTGGGAGCAAGCTTGGACACAACATCCCAGATGGCATTCCTCACTTTAGAAAAACAAATCTATCTGACAGCCTACTTCAAACAAATGGCCACCAGAACCCAGCTATCCGCAAGAAAAATGCTGCAGGACCTAGGGTTTATGGCCTCATGTATACTGCTAATTCCATATGCAAGACTGCATATGAGGAAACTTCAATGGTACTTAAAAAGTCTTTGGTGCCAACATTCTTAGGAACTGGAAACAGTCATTCCTATCATACCCTGTCTAAGGACAGAGCTCCTTTGGTGGGCAGAAGCATGCAAGGACTGCCCTTTACTCAACCCCACTCTGCCCACACCGTAACCACAAGCACATCAGACTATGCCTGGGGGAGCACACATGGATGGCAAATGCATTCAGGGCCACTGGAGCCCAAGTCAAATTCATCTGCACATCATCCAAAAAGAGATGCTAGCTGTGCAGGATGCCCTGGCCGCTTTCAGATCCCTACTCTTTCCAGGACAACTTCTAATAAAAACAGACAACACCACAGTTATGTGGTACATCAACAGGCAGGGGTGAACCCACTCTTACCCACTCTGCAGGTTAGCCATGGCCCTGTGGAGCATGGCCTTGGACATGCAAGTCCATCTGCAAGCTCAATTCTTGCCAGGCAAACAAAACTCACTGGCAGACCTAAGAAGAAATCTCCTAGACCCAAATGAGTGGCAAATGGAGCCCAGCACCTTCAACCTTCTGATTCAGAAATGGGGGACCCTAGAGGTGGATCTCTTTGACTCCCCCTACAACCACCAGCTCAGAAAATTCTGCACCAGGAACCCTCACAGCAGGGCCTGGAAAGTGGATGCCCTTTCTTTTCAGTGGGTAAATCTCTCAATCTATGCCTTTCCTCCTTTGCCCCTTCTCTCAAGAGTATTACTCAAGATAAGACAGGACAGACCAAGGACAATTCTGATTGCCCCAGACTGGCCATGCCAGCACTGATACTCACTCTTGCACAGCCTGTCACCGGTGCCACCCTGGCACCTACAACAGAACCCAACCCTGCTCTCTCAGCAGGAGGGACTGATTTTGCATCCACAACTTCAAACCCTAAATCTTGAAGCCTGGCTTATTCCTTGAATTCTCCCCCAGCAACCCTAAGCAAACAGTGGCTTGTTGTTATTCTTGAAGCCAGAAGATCCAGTACAAGAAAATCCTATGCTGATAAGTGGAAAAGGTACTGCTCCTGGATTCTATCTAAAGGAAGAGGACACAACTCTGCTCTCCCTGCCTGTAATCCTGGATTGCTTAGCAGATCTACTCCACAGAGGCCTGTCCTTCTCCTCCATTAAGATACATGCCTCAGCCATTTCAGCTCATTACAACATGGAGCCACCTCTCTTCTCGGACCCTCTTATCAAACAGTTCCTGAGAGGGGCAAACAACTTAAGGCCACCTAGGAGAGCACCCACCCCAGGGGACCTTAACTTTGTACTGGAAAAGCTCACGCTTCCCCCCTTTGAACCTGCAGCGTCAGCAGAGTTAAAATTCCTTTCTTGGAAACGTCAGCGGAGTTAAAATTCCTCTCTTGGAAAACAGCCTTGCTTCTGGCCATCACTTCAGCTAGAAGAGTGTCTGAGCTACAAGCACTTATGGCTGTGGAACCCCCTTCATTATTTTCCATGCTGACAGGGTTTCCCTCAAGACTTACCCTTCCTTTATTCCTAAAGTGGTGTCCAGCATGGCTCTAAACCAATCCATCCATTTGCCAACTTTCTTCCCTAATCCTCAGAATAAAGGGGAATGGATCCTGCACTCCTTAGACATGTACAGACAGCTCAGATTCTACCTTGATAGGACTAAGCCCTTCAGAAAATCTGACCAGCTGCTAATCAGCTTTGCAACAGGGGCAGAGGGCAAGGCCATTTCAAAACAAACAGTTTCCAAATGGATAGCATACTGCATCCATTTCTGCTACAAGCACTATGGGAAACCAACCCCTCAGGAGATCAGAACACATTCCACTAGGGCAACTTCTACCTCTACAGCATTTCTCAGGGGAGTCCCTACCAGGGACATCCTGAAAGCTGCTACCTGAAGTTCTGTACACACCTTCACCAAACATTGCCACCTGCCTATCTTTTCCAAATCCAGGGCAGGTTTTGCAACAGCAGTCCTGTAAGGCATACTAGTCAGCCCTAACTCTTCTTGACTGCCACCATTCTTCTTCAGCTTTGGGAATCCACCCAAGTGTGATGACTGCAACAGTGAAACACTAAGAACATAGTACAGTTGTGTGCACTTACCATAAATGTAGATGTTTTCACTGTTGCAGTCCTGGATGTCCTTCATGGATGCATCTGCAGTCATAACAAGTGGGTTGTCCTGTCGTCAGGCAGCCCTGCAGTCGGCCGGATTCCAAAGTCCGGGTCCGGCTTCGGCTGATGTCGCACTCCACCCGACGTCATCTCTGTTGGTCTTCGGGTATAAAAGCATCAGCCGACGCCATTTTCCTCAGTCTTTCTTGCCGCGTGGCGCCCGAAGCAGAAGCTGTTCGCAAGTGCCGGTCGGTCGGATCCAGAGATTACTTCTACCGAATACTACTTCGAAGACTTCTAAAGCTAAGTACCCCGTTGGGGACTCTTTCTTGCCTCAGCCGATGTCAGAAAAAGTTAACAATTGCTTAACCTGTGGGAAACAAATACCTCATAAAGATTTCCACTCTTACTGTCTGCCTTGTTTAGGCCCAGCCCACGACGTAGCAGCTTGTTCGGCCTGTGCCTCTTTCAACCGACGAACGCTTAGGCGTCGGTCGGAGTTTGCAGAACAGTTTTTCGGTTCTGTTTTTGCATATATTATGCCGTCGGATCCTCCGACTACCCCCAAAAAACGCAAAGATAAAGACCGACACTCGCGGTCCGCGGTTTCGGCCGAAACCACGGTAAAGCAAACCGCGAGTGTCTCGGTTTCGGCCGAAACCGAGAAAACTGATCTAAGTACAGCTGAACCTATTCTTACAACTGAGGCCCCTGCTACTACTCTTGAATCGACCTCAGAAATTTTACCCACTACGGTGGTTGACTTATCAGACACCATCCCCTTGGATGTCTCTACCCCAGCATGTGGTGCTGCTAGGCCTCCTGCTGCCATGTCCATTAAGGCCTTCGCCAGGGCTAAAGCAGCCAAGACTACTAAGACAGTGCCTGTTAAACCCCCCTCATCCAGGCCCTCTTCTAGTTCTCAAATGCTTTCTTTGGCAGAAGATTTAATTTCTTTAATTAGAGGATCTCAATCTCACCCAGACAGGGCCTCTCAGCCCCCAGAGAAGAGACCTAGGGCAGAGCCCCCTGAGCCAGTGTCTTCTGATGATTCTGCTGATGAATCAGACATAACTGACCAGCCTGAGGCTCCTTCTCCAATTTTGAAGATTCTGATGCTGAAGAATCCATTCCAGCTGCTTCCCCACCAGAAGAATTCTCCTTTGGGGAAACCTTGCATGCCATGCGAGAACAGTTCCAATGGCAGCAGCAGGATTTTTCAGACTCCAGAAAATGACTTAGGACCTTTCTGCACCTCCCACAGCACAGGCCCTTAGCTATACCTCCTGTTCTCTCTGTGGTGGATGATGCTTTCAATGATGTTTGCTCCGCTCCAGATTCTTTACCCCCAGCCCCTGCCAAACCAGACAGATTTTACAGGGTGCCAGATACTCATCACCACCTTTACAAGGCCCCACTTGCAGACCCAGAAACTATATCCCAGGGTCCCAAGGCAGTAGCCGACCACAGCTAAAACCCTATCCCTTCTGAAAGGGAAGCAAGGTCATTAGACAGATGGGGTAAAAGGTCTACACTTCAGCTACTCTCTCAGCTAGAGCTTTAAACTGTCAGTTTCACATGATACAATACCAAGAGTTTATGCTTGAACAGTTAACTAAAAACTAACCACTGATGAATCTCTTGATAAGAAATATGTATTAGAGATGGTAAATAACATACAACAGGTTAGCAACCATTCCTTAAAATGTGGCTATGATGCACTGGAGGCTTCATTTAGATCAGCCATGACAGGCACAGTGATAAGAAGGCATGCATGGCTAAAGGAACAAGCTTTACCGGATCATGTTAAAGCTAAGTTGCTAGATGCTCCTATGGACAAGACAAGTTTGTTTGGTACACCTGCCCAGCAGGTTATGAAGAAAATGGAAGAAAAGGCAAAATCTGTTCAAACTGTTAAAGATTTCTTGCAGGTTCAGCCCCAAGGTTTAGCAGGAACTGGCCTGCCAAAATTGGTCCTTTCCTGACTCCACAAAATTTCAAAGGGGCAGGAATAGACGTTCCAGAGGCAGAAACCAATCCAGAGGAGGTGCCTACAGAGGACGACAGTGGCAAGGTAACAACAGAGGCACAGACACAGCCACTGCTACTACATCAGCACAACCACAGTGACTTAATCCTAAATCCGCCTACCAGGGAACAAATAGCAGCTCCTCTAGGCGGAAAGTTAACCTTATTTTCAAAGAACTGGCACTACATAACAAAGGACAAGTGGATTTTACAAACCATAGATCAAGGTTACCGGTTTCACTTCCACACTTTACCAGTCAAAAGAGGAATGCCAAATCTACCTCCACATCAAAAGACAGAGGCTCTACGCCAGATAATGGAGTTAGCAAACATGAGAGCTGTGGAAAGAGTGCCAACAGCAGAACAAGGAAAGGGGTTCTACTCCAGACTATTCCTAGTTCCAAGAAAGGAAAAAAGTTGGAGACCAATTCTCGACCTGTCCACCTTAAATACATACATCATTGTCCCAAAATTCAAAATGCTGACCCTACAGCAACTTCTTCCCATGCTGGGCAAGGAGTCTTGGCTGGTAACTCTAGATCTCAAGGAGGCATACCTGCACGTCCCCATTCGACCAATCTGCAGAAGATACCTCAGATTTCTTGCAGGATCAGAGCACTATCAATTCTCAGCATTGCCCTTTGGCTTATCTACTGCGCCCAGAGTATTCACAAAATGCCTGGCATCAGTAATCGCCCATTGCAGACTACAGGGAATTCAAATTTACCCATACCTGGACGACTGCCTGCTACAAGGGGACAACAAAAGCAAGCTGACAACAGATTTACAAAGGGTCATTTACTTGCTACAAGGACTGGGATACACAGTCAATTTACAAAAATCAAGGCTGATACCATCCCAAACAAGGACATTCTTGGGCGCGGAATTGGACACAGTACAACAAATGGCATTCCTTTCTACAGAAAAACAAAAAGAACTTCCTCTTTACTTCTTGGCACTAACAAAACTGAACAAGTTAACAGCAAGAAAAGTTCTGCAGGCCTTGGGCTTCATGGCATCATGCATAATCTTGGTCCCATTTGCCAGACTACATATGAGGAAACTACAGTGGTACCTAAAGAATTTATGGTCCCAACACAGACACAGTCTAGAAACAGAAATCCCACTAATTCCATGCTTAAAACAGGAGTTCCTATGGTGGGCTCAGGCATGCCAGTCAAACCCAGGCCTAACCTTTCGCAGATGTCAACCAAGCCAGACCATCACAACAGACGCTTCAGACCTAGGATGGGGGGCCCACATGCTGGACAAATGCGTGCAAGGATTGTGGACACAGGATCAACTTCACCTGCACATCAATCTAAAAGAAATGCTGGCAGTAAAACTGGCAATCCAAAAGTTCAAACCATTTCTCAAAGAGGGCCAGTTGATGATAAGGACAGACAACACCACAGTCATGTGGTACATCAACAAACAGGGAGGCACTCATTCATATCCCCTATGCAGAATGACCTTGGAGCTGTGGACCCTGGCACTCAGCTACAACATCCAGTTACAGGCAATATTTGTACCGGGGAAAGACAATACTCTAGCAGACATTTTAAGCAGAACCACTTCGGATGCCCACGAATGGAAGCTGCACCCGGACATCTTCAAGACCATCTCAAAGAAATGGGGAATGCCACAGATAGACCTATTCACATCACCTCTCAATCACCAGCTCAAAAAATTCTGCACAAGGACATTCCACCCACTAGCATGGAAAGTGGACTCACTCTCCTTCAACTGGGAAGGCCTAACAGCATATGCATTCCCACCTCTTCCTTTGATACACAAGGTACTACTAAAAATCAAGGAAGAACGTCCAAGGATAATCCTGATAGCTCCAAACTGGCCAAGACAACACTGGTACCCACTGCTGAAGAGCATGTCTCGGAACAATATGTGGCCAATACCCCTGATGCCTTTGATGTTAACTCAGAACAACTACAGCATCATACATCCAAACCTGAAAACGCTGCAACTGACTGCATGGAACATCACATAGCAGCAGCTAATCCAGAACTTTCCCAAAGAGTTAAAGACATTATTCTTGAAGCACGCAGACCTTCAACAAGAAGGAACTATGCTGGAAAATGGAAAAGGTTTGTCATTTGGAGTACGGAAAGAGGAAAAGATGTGTCAAACATAGATATGCCTAACATTCTGGAGTATCTGGTCGAACTACTTCATTCAGGCCTGTCCTAGTCCTCCATCAAGATACATGCATCAGCTATTTCAGCGGAATACAGCTTTGCTCCACCCGTTTTTCGCACCCTTTGCTCAGGCAGTTCCTCAGAGGAATCAAAATGTAAAACCTCCAAGGAAACCACCATTACCAGCTTGGGATTTAAACTTTGTGCTAGAAAAGTTGACACTATCACCCTTTGAACCAGCAGCAACAGCAGACCTACAACACCTGTCATGGAAAACTGCTTTCCTACTGGCAATTACTTCAGCAAGGAGGGTTTCAGAACTTCAGGCCTTAATGGCAGTGCAACCCTTCCTAATCTTCCACCAAGATAGAGTGTCCATGAGGACTAATCCTACATTTATGCCCAAGGTGGTATCCAGAGTGTCTTTAAACCAGGCAATCCACCTACCTACCTTCTTTCCCAACCCACAAAACAGCAGGGAAAGAATACTGCATACCTTGGATGTACATTGACAGCTACGCTACTACTTGGACAGAACAAAAATAGCAGAAAGACTGACCAACTTTTTGTAGCCTATGCAACAGGAAGGGAAGGAAAAGCTATTTCCAAACAGACAATCTCCAAATGGATAGGAAATTGCATAAGATACTGTTACTCCTTCCATGGAAAACCAATTCCACAGAACATAAGACCTCATTCTACAAGGGCAACAGCCACTACCACAGCCTTCTTACGAGGAGTGGCAACCAAAGACATTATTGAGGCGGCTACTTGGACCTCCGTGCATACATTTGCCAAGCATTATAATTTGCCTCTATATTCCAGATCCCGAGCAGGGTTTGCCACTGCTGTACTGCAAGGGATCCTAAACACACCATAATCTACTTTTATCCTCCTCCCTAGTTGGCTATGGTATTCTACCCATTGTTATGACTGCAGATGCATCCATGAAGGACATAGTACAGTTTTGTACCTACCATAAATGTAGATGTCCGAACTGGATAGCATCTGCAGTCAGGATTACCCTCCCTCCTTCCCCTCTGTGGTACTCCTAGGGTGTTTACCCTCCTAATAGCTAGCTGTTGGGGGGGAGTCTTATGGTGTATTTGTTTGTATATATGTACATATATGCTTATTGTTGTGTTTACCTCTATCTATTTGGAAACATTGGCATCTATCCAAATTTTAGCCTGCAAGAGGGCTACTGGCATCTGGGGCAAGAAACACTGAGGAAAATGGCGTCGGCTGATGCTTTTATACCCGAAGACCAACAGAGATGACGTCGGGTGGAGTGCGACATCAGCCGAAGCCGGACCCGGACTTTGGAATCCGGCCGACTGCAGGGCTGCCTGACGACAGGACAACCCACTTGTTATGACTGCAGATGCTATCCAGTTCGGACATTTACATTTATGGTAGGTACAAAACTGTACTTTTCGCTCCCTCCAGCCCCCTGGCCTCTCTCTCTCTCTCCTCCAGCCCCCTGGCCTCTCTCTCTCTCTGTCTCCTCTGTATCTCTATTACTCACCCCTTTCAGGGGTATTGATACTGGTATTTACATTTTACTGGTGGTGTTTTCCCCACCATAACTGCTGCCATTGGAGCCTCTTAAACTGTTGCATTTTAGTTTCAATCTCAGTAGGTTAATGCTACAAATAGATACATTCTGCTGACAATCTGAGCTGTCAACCATATTCCCATCTTCCAAAGTAACACCTTGCATAAGTGGATTCGAAGTCATCTCAAGTAAATCATTTATTGCTGGTATTAGTGATTGTTGATGTGTGCTGGTAGATGGTACTGAGCTATATCGAGTTGCCATGTCCATGGGCAAAAAAAAGAACAAAAACCACAAATATAAAATATTCTGCCACTTAGATAAAACTGGTGTACTAAAAAAATCAAGTAAAATAAAACAAAATGTAAAGTAAACCAGCACCACAACACTCGATACTTAAACAGCAGGAAATTTATTATAGCTTGCCAGTACTAGACTTTCACCAATACAGGCTTCTTCAGGCAAATAGTCAGCTGATTTAAAACACATGACAAATACAAAAAGGAAACTGTCATGTGACTTCATCTTTAAAGAGGTAACACACACCTCTTAAGCTTTCCTGTATATTTTGTAAAATAAATAAGCAAAGTTTGTGAGATGTGTCTAGTTATTCAATATGACTGTTTAATGCATTTGTGTCTAGCTGCCTTCTTATGTCAGATATTTGCTCACAAATTCTGTCTTTGAACTTTCTATTTGTTTTACCTATATAGAAGGCACTACAGTTCAGACATTTTGCCATGTATATTATGTGTTTAATATTACACGTCTCATGACATCTAAGATGGAATGGTTTTAGACTAACTGAATGCTTAACAGTTGAGCAACAGCAAGCTATTAAATCCTTAGCTGCTAATCCCAGTATAGTTATAAAAACTGCAGATAAGGGTGATGGCATTGTTATTTTAGATGTCAGTTATTACAATACTAAAATATATGATATGTTAAGTAGCAGTGAGTATTTAGCCATCAGTAAGAAGCAGGTCAACAGTATTATAACAAAAGTGAATAGTATGATTTTTTTTTATTTTACAAAATATACAGAATAGCTTAAGAGGTGGTGACCTGAAGAACCACACACCAGTTATTGAAAATAAGTGGATAATACATTTTAAAGCATACCTGGTCTCAATGAAAGTGTGACAGTAAAGCCAGTTCTGAAAGACAAACAAAATAAAATTAAATAATTTTGATATACAGATGTAAAAGTTTTAACATATGTTTTTAGTTATATGCAGATATTTGTATTTTCAGTATTCTTAGTATGTTTACAGTATTGATCTATGTATTGGTCCTTTTTGGTGTGAAAATCATGAACTGAAACTAAAACCCAAAAATGCATAATTGCATCCTTTGGGAAGTCATCTACCCCAGGGAACTACCACATGGTTGCTCAGGATTTGGGAACTTATGTAGACAGTGACCTAACTTTTGACGAACAAAGGTGAAGTCACATGACCTTTTCCTTTTTGTATTTAAGTCGTGTTTTAAATCAGCTGACTATTTTCCCGAAGAAGCCTGCCTATAATAAATTTTCTGCTGTTTAAGTATTGAGTGTCGTGGTGCTGGTTTACTTTACATTTTGTTTTATTTTACTTGATTTTTTTAGTACACCAGCTTTATCTATGTGCTGGAATTATTTTATATCATACCATAGATAATTTGAGAGGACCCATGCATGGGATAAAACATTTAGGAGTTGCCCCTATCCATTAGTAGTACAGGGGCAGTCCTGGGGTAAATGTTCTGTTTCCCATCCGTAGATCTAAGTTGCTTTTGAAAATGGGCAGGGATAAACTTTGTTTTATGTGGATGGGGAGTCTGGTCGACAGCAGCAGTATCTTCTGTGAGATATACTTGTCTATCCAAACCATTTAGTCGATGTTGTGGAAGAGGTTTAGATCCCTAGATAGAGGATTTCATCTCATTTGATTTGCTGATGTGCAGTACATCCATCAGTAATGGGTCAGAGGATGCCTTGTATGCCAGACACAGATCACCTGTAGTCTGTAAGATACTGATATAGTGAAAGGGCTTTGAGTTGGTCCATGTAAGACATGTTGTTTAGACTTTGTATCCTTTTAGTCAGGTATCTCTGTAGGCATTCTAGTTGTTGAATGTGTCTGGACAGATACATGCCAACGGGGGCATTATATTCAATGATTAGCCTAATGAGGGCAGAATAAAGGGGGACAATGACATCCCTAGATCTAGACACAAACTGTTTGCTTATAAGCTCTGCAGTAAAAAGGACTTTCTTACAACAATGTACACATGTTGGTCAAAAGTTAGGTCACTGTCTACATAAGTTCCCAAATCCTGAGCAACCAGGTCAACTCTTAGGAGCTTATTATCAATGTGATAGTTCCCTGGGGTAGATGGCTTCCCAAAGGATGCAATTATAAATTTTTTGGCTAAGTCATTTGTGGATTAATTGACTGCTCCCAACTTGCAGACATCTGCAAACTTACTTAGCCAGAACCCTTTGGCTCCTGGGAAAGGCTGGTACAGATTGGGTCTATATTAACATCTCGAATGGTAAAAATATTGAATGCTCACATGAGTGAAAAGGTACAAAAATGAAGTTGCTATTGTGGGGGGCTGCACCCCCCATGCTAAATATATATTCCAACTCTGAGATTGCACTACAGTGAGGAAAGGGCAAATATTCCATTCCTCACTGTGCCGCGACCCCAAAAAAACAAGTTTGTTTATGTACCTTTTCGCTCATGTGAGCCTTCGATATTTTTACCATTCGAGATGGTAATATAGACCCTACAGATTTACTAACTGTATCCTTTCTATCCAGACTATAAGGTAATTTCACTGCCACCAGTCAACCACTCTCAGGCTCTTACAAGAGTATCCAATTATATTGAGTAAAATCAATACTAAAATAAATGGTAGTGTAACTAAAGCAGCCAATCTGTTCAGAGTGCCCAAGGCATCACTAACATAAGCACAAATAGTCTCAACATATTAAAAGTATTTTCTAAAAGACCAGCCACAATGAAGGGTATAAAAATATTTAATATTAAATAATAAAGCAGAAATAATGAGAATACTAAATATCTAAGTACAATAAACACCAGAGTTTCATTACACAGTTGGGCAGATTCAAGCAGATGTAGAAAAACACTACTTAACCAATCTCACTGTATTTCTTGATTGTCTAAAGAATAACTGATGTTCTTCATGTTTCACTGTTGCAGTCATCACGTTTGGGTTATCCTTGCCAGGGTAGCCCTCGGCCGGCTCGAATACCAGAGACTTAGTATTTCTGCGTTGGTTGCTGTCACTTGAGGACTGACATCAGGTCATCAGTAGTATAAAGTAAGGCAGCCGATGCAATTACATCAGTCTTTCTTGCCATGCAGCCTGAAGCAGAAGCAGTTTGCATGAGTGCCGGCCGGCTGCTACTTGAGTTTTCATCTCAAAATTGAAGTTAATGTCTTTTAAATCTAAGTACCCTGTTGGGGATTCTTTTTTCTTGCACTAACCAATGTCAGAAAAAGTTAATAATTGTCTCACCTGTGGAAAGCAAATACCACACCGAGACTTCCACTCTTACTGTGTCACTTGTTTAGGCCCAAATCACGACGTCCCACGTTGTCTCATCTGTGCTTTGCTCAATGCCAGAACTATCCATTGTTGGGCCCTTATTGTAGCCAGATATTTTCATTTACAGTCCTTGAATTCTGATATGGCTTCGGTAAGCCATCTGACAGCAGATCTTCCAAAAAAACGTAATGATAAAGACAGAGACAGACCGCACAGATCCAAACCTACCAACGACGTTTCCATTAAGCTAGTCATCAGTCCTCCGGGACTCAGTGAGGTGCTTTTGCAGCCCCTGATGCCCACTTCAGTTGATTCACAGGCCACTACCGAGACCCTTTCGGAGTCCGGTATGCCGCAAAACTCTTCTTCGACTAAGGATCCTGCGGTTGTCTCTATATTGGATGGGTCCGGAGGCGCTGAGGAAGTCCTTCGCACTACTGACTCTTGGCACAAACTGACATCTTCTTTCGTGACTACCATTCTTTCAAAAACAACCAAGTTTCTTTGGCCCAGGGTTCGAACCATACCCAAGAAACCGATGACCCACTCTCAGGCGCCTGCTACCTTGCCTCAGTCTCAAATGCTTAAAATGGCATAAGACCTTATCATGCTGATCAGGGGGAAGCCAAGCTACCCCCTCAACAAGGAAAAGGGATCTGTCCCCTGTAGTTTTGTCTGAACAAGAGTCAGATGAATCTGATGCATCTGACTATGAAGGCATACAACCCCCTCTCTGCTTATGAGGATTCTGATGCAGAGGACTCCATTCATTCAGCCTCTCCCCCATAGGATTTTTCCTTTGGGGAAACGCTGCATACTTTAAGGGGAGCATTTCCAATGGGAGAGTCAGGACTACCCTCAGTCTAAAAAGATTCTCAGGGAATTCCTAAATCTTCCACAACACAGACCCTTGGCCATCCCCCAGTCCTGGATGTTGTGGATGATGCTTTCCTTGAATCCAGCTTTTCACCTGATGCCCTACCTCCTGCTTCTAGAAAACCAGACAGGTACTATCGAGTCAATGACTCACACAAATATCTTTTTTAAAAATCCAACAGCTGACCCTGAGGTCGTTTCTCAAGGGCCAAAAGGGATTAAAGCAACCACTGCTAAGAGTCCCACCCCCCTCAGACAGGGATTCCCAAGCATTGGACTGATGGGGTAAAAAAAATTTCAGCTACATACCTTGGAACTCCTTAAACAAAAAATGTCTTCCTTTCCTGCTTGGGCAGAATCTAATGATTTAAAAGACTTAATGCATTCTGCAAGTCAAGTAACTAAACACACTTTGCACTGTGGTTTTGATGCCCTAGAAGCTTCTTGCAGGGGAGAAGTCACTGGATTTGTCATTAGAAGACATGCAAGGCTTAAGGAACAACCCCTGCCGGACCATGTCAAATCTAAATTGTTGGATGCCCCCTTGCACAAAGATAACTTATTTGGCACTAAGGCAGAAGAGTTGTTAAAAAAGATGGAAGAAAAAGCAAAATCTATGCAAACAGTTAAGGATTTCTGTAATCCACAACAGAAAAAAAACAGGAATCAAATCACTAAAAAGTGTTTCTTTTAATTCACACAAGAAATCAATTCTCTTAGCGCATCGGCTAACAAAAAGCCTTTACAGAGTAACCCCACTACTAAAGCAAGTTCCTTTTATACAAAAACACTTAATTACATAATTAAGACAATTATACAATAAAACAATTAACTAATTAAGAAATTCTCTGAAAGAGACCTTTTATAAAAAACTCTTCCAATTCCACTCCTTATGCATACCTCTTGGTTGGAGTGTATTATATTTTAATATAAAAATGTATTCTTTTTTCTCAGAAAATACTTAATACTGTCTTCACATAAATAAATTAATTTAATTTGCTCTAAAACTGTTACTTGTAGATTATTAAGATGCCCTTTATGAACTCTATTGAAATGTTCAGCTACTGGGCTTATAGATTTATTATTTTTAACGTCTGTCACATGTTCCTTAATCCTGTCCGCTAAACTTCTTTTACTTTCCCCAACATAATGGCTGCCACAGGGGCACATTAAACTGTAAATTATTCCTATA
Organism: Protopterus annectens; assembly: GCF_019279795.1. Lineage (NCBI taxonomy): Eukaryota > Metazoa > Chordata > Ceratodontiformes > Protopteridae > Protopterus > Protopterus annectens. The sequence continues at coordinate 221,556,207 of NC_056745.1, forward strand.
CTTCTGCAAGAGAAGGATCCCTGTACTTGAATTTTTTTTCCAATTATGGTGGAAAAAGTTCCCACCACATATTTACAAATGGAGCAACCTTCACATGGCAGGGTACCTTTTGTTCTTATCTCCTCTATTCTTTGTTCAAGGGTTTTTTTATAAACCCCATGTACTAAAAAATCTCTAAGATTACGCCCCCTCTGATAAGAAAAACTTAATTTAATATCTCTTAAGGATATAACCTCTCTCTTTAATACATTCCAATAATTTCTCATTAGTCATTCCAATTTAACAGAGAACAAAGTGTACTTAGAAACATAAAAAAGATTTTTATCTAAATTCAACTCATGAGATACTTTTCTGTTTCCCCATACATGTCCTTTTAAATTACCCTTTCTCTTCATAACCTTTTCACAACTCTCTCTCTCTTACTAAGTTTTCATCATAACCCCTATTCAGAAACATAGTTACTGCCCTATTTGCCTCCAGTTCACATTCCTGTTTTTCACTACATAATCTACTTATTCTTAGTATCTCCCCATAGGGGATGTATACCAAAGTATGTTCAGGATGACAACTGGAGGCATGTAACATTTGATTTTGATGATCAAATTTCCTGAATATTCTAGTTTTTATTTTTCCATTATTCAAACCTTCAATAGTAATGTCCAAATAGTTAACTGTAATACCTTCCTGTGTTAAGGATTTCTTACAGGTCCAGCCCCCTAGGTTCAGCAGGCATTGTCCCTTCAAGCACTGGTCCTTTCCTGCTCCGAGTAAACCGGCCCAGCCTAGGCCCTGTGGAAACAGACCCCCCCCCCCAGACAGCAACCCCAGGGAATGCAGAGATATAAGCTGTGGATTACCTCCACTTCAAAACCAGGGAGTTCTAAGCCACCTCCTCCACCCCCTGCCACCTTCACTTACCCCTAGGAGGAAAACTCTCCTTTCACTCAAGCACCTGGGCCACCATTACCAAGGACCAATGGGTTCTGAACACTGTGTCTCAGGGATACAAATTTTCCTTCCACACCCTTCCAATCCCAAAAGGGTTTCCAGATCTACCACCAAATCAGTGGGCAGAGGCTCAAAAGTAAATCCTTTCCCTGCTCTCTATGAGGGCAGTAGAGTACGTTCCTGCAGAACAGATAGGCCAAGGCTTCTACTCCAGACCTTTTCTGGTGCCCAGAAAAGAGGGCACCTGGTGCTCCATCCTTGATCTATCCATTCTAAACACCTTCCTGGTGATCTCAAAATTCAAAATGCTCACCCTCCAGCAGCTGCTACCAATGCTGTCCAAGGATGCTTGGCTAGCCACCCTAGATCTAAAAGAGGCGTACCTCCACATTCTTATCAGGGAATCATGCAGGAAATATCTCTGCTTCAGGGCAGGATCTCAACACTTTTAGTTCTCTGTACTTCCCTTTGGCTTATCTACTGCTCCCAGAGTTTTCACAAAATGTCTGGCTCCAGCCATTGCCTTTTGCAGACAAAGAAATATTGAAATTTACCCATACTTAGACAGCTGCCTTATTCAGGCCGACAGCCAGGAAAAGCTGCTCAAGCATCTGGCCTTTGTAAAGACCGTACTAACCTCCCTAGGGCATACAATCAATGAAAAGAAATCCAAACAGGTGCCCACCAAAGGATAATCTTCCTGGGAGCAAGTCTGGACACAGCATCCCAGATGGCATACCTTACACCAAAGAAACAAATTTTCCTGACAGCCTACTTCTCTCAACTAGCCATCAGGCCCCAGCTATCTGAAAGGAAGATCCTGCAAGCTCTGGGGTTCATGGCATCTTGCATACTACTCATTACATAGCCAGACTGCATGTGAAGAAACTTCAGTGGTACCTAAAGAGCCTTTGGTGTCAATACTCCCAAGACCTGGAAACTCTTCTACCTATAATTCCTTGCCTCGGAAAGGAATTTCTTTGGTGGGCAACAGCATGCTCCCACAACAAGGGACTGCCCTTCTCCCCACCCCCCCACCACCCAGAACCTCACCACAGATGCATCAGACTATGCTTGGGGTGCACACCTGGATGGCAGCTGTATACAGGGCCAATGGAGCACACAGCAAATCCCTCTACACATCAATCAAAAAGAGATGATGGCTGTGCAGCATGCATTGATAGCTTTCAAACCCCTTCTCTGTCCAGGAGTTCTCCTGATCAAAACAGACAACACCACTGTGATGTGGTACATCAACAAGCAGGGGGGGACTCACTCCTACCCTCTATGCATGCTGGCCATGACTGTTTGTCTCACAGCCTCTTCCATGCAACTACACCTGTTAGCACAATTCCTACCAGGCTCTCTCAACTCTCTGGCAGACCAATTAAGCAGAAACCTACTGGATCCACATGAGTGGCAACTCAACAGAAGTACCTTCACCCTAATAACTCAGAAATGAGGAATCCCAAAGGTCGACCTCTTTGCCTCCCACACCAACCATCAGCTCAGCAAATTCTGCACCAGGAAGCATCACTGCATGGCTTGGAAAGTGGATGCCCTGTCCTTCCCCTGGGTCAGTCTATCGGTCAATGCCTTTCCTCCCCTACCTCTCATCCACAGGGTACTGATCAAAATAAGGGAGGAAAAACCAAGGACCATTTTTATAGCTATAGACTGGCCCTGAGAACACTGGTACCCCTTGCTGCACAGCCTGTCCCTGCTGCCTCCATGGCGTCTTCCTCAGATTCCAAACCTCCTGTCCCAGAGGGAAGGGGAATTCATGCATCCCCAATTGCAGACACTCACTTTGGCAGCTTGGCTTATTCCCTAACCCTGAGCCAATCTGCCATCCTCAGTAAACAGGTTCTGGATGTTATCCGTGAGGCCAGACGTCCTAACATCAGAAAGTCTTATGCAGATAAATGGAAAAGTTTCTGCACCTGGATCCAGGCTAAGGGAGCCAATACGGTACCGCCCTTCATCTCTTCATCCTGGATTACTTAGCTGACTTACTACACAATGGTCTCTCTTTCTCCTCCTCTATAAAAATCCATGCCTCTGCTATTTCTGCTCATTTTCCCACTGAGCAGCCCTTCTTCTCACATCCTTTGATCAAACAGTTCCTCAGAGTGACTAGCAACTTGAGGCCCCCCAGAAGGGCATCAACACCAGCTTGAGACCTTAACTTTGTCTTGGAAAAGTTCACACTGCCCCCTTTCGAACCAGCTTCTTCTACAGAGCTAAAATTTCTCTTCTGGAAGACAGCATTTCTTCTGGCCATCACTTCAGCCAAAACAGTCTCTGAGCTACAAGCACTCATGGCTGTGGAACTCTTCATCATCTTCCATACAGACAAGGTATCCCTAAGAACTAACCCACACTTCATGCCCAAGGTGATGTCCAATGTGACTCTCAACCAATCCATTCATTTGCCCACCTTATTTCTTAATCCCGAGAACAAGGGGGACATGATTCTTCACTCTCTAGATGTGCACAGACAGCTCAGATTCTATCTGGACAGGACTAATTTTTTCAGAAAGTCTGATCAATTGCAGGTTAGCTTTGCTACAGGGGCAGAAGGCAAAGCCATCTCCAAGCAAACCATTTCCAAATAGATAGCTCACTGCATCCATTTCTGCTAAAAACAGCATGGAAAGCCTCCCCCCAAGGGGGCCAGGACACACTACACCAGAGCAGCCTCCACCTCTGCAGCTTTCCTCAGAGGAGTCCCCACCAGGGACATCCTGGAGGCTGCCATCTGGACATCTGTTCACACTTTTACCAAGCATTACCACCTGCCTCTCTTCTCAAAATCCAGGAAAGGGTTTGCCTCTGCAGTCTTGCAGGGCATCCTAGCCAGCCCCTAGATGTTCTTCATGTTTCACTGTTGCAGTCATCACATTTATAGGTTCATAGGTTCATACTAGGCTATCTGCCCTAGGGCATTTATAAGCCTAGCCAGAGTTGTGTGGCTTTCACCACCCCTTAGGTTGAAGAATACTATACCCATTAGTTTGCCGTGCCTCTGTCCAGCAGTGATACAGAGATGATCCCCGGGGTAAACCTACGATCTCCCATCCACTGGTCAAGATTCCTCTTGAACAGAGCCAGCGAGGTGCTCTGTCTCACATGGACCGGGATTCTGTTCCACAGCATAGGGAGTCTCTGGGTGATGAATCTGTCCCTCCAGCACATCCTATTTATATCCGTGTTGAGGTTTAAGTCTCTTGCTCTTGTGGCTCTGGTGGATTTGGATTTTTGAGGTGGAGCATGTCCATTAATTCGGGTTGGACATGGCCTTGTATGTCAGGCACAGGTCACCTCTGAGCAGACGGTATGCGACTGAATAGAGCTGGAGTTTCTTCAGTCGGGCAGCATATGGCATATTTGAGCCCCTTTATCCTTTTGGTGAGGAACTTTTGGGTCTTTCCAATTGCTGCAGGTGTCGGGTAAGATACATTCGAATGGGGCATTGTACTCAATCATTGGTCTGATAAGTGAAGAGTACAGGGAATAATGACCTCCTTGATCTGGATGTGAATCCCTTCATAATCAGGTGGGCAATGTAGAAGGTCCTCCTAACCACTTTGGCAATGTGAGTGTCAAAAGAAAGGTTACTGTCAACTTGGGTCCCCAGGTCCCTGATAACCTCTTCTGTGCTTAATGGATTGCCACCTATGTGGTAACTTGGGGTTACCTTGTTTTTACCAAAGGGTATGACTATACATTTTTTGGCGTTTAGCTTAAGGCCATGGCTCTGGCACCAGTTATCCGTTTCTATGAGACCTCTCTGAAGGATATCTGTGTCTGATGGATTTTCAACTATGGCGCCCAGTTTGCAGTCATCTGCAAACTTTGCCAGCCACAATCCTCCTATGTTTGCCTGCACTTCTGAAAAGTAGATGCCGAACAAGAGGGGGCCCAGGACTGAGCCCTTTGGGACACCGCTTGTGACTGGCTTGGAGTCTGACATGGCACCAGCAACTCTAACTCTGTGGGTTCTGTCCTTGAGCCAGTTTGCAACCCATCTTGTAACATATGGGTTTACATTTAAGCTGGTGAGCTTTTCTATGATACCCGAGTGGGGTATTGTGTCGAAAGCTTTTGCAAGGTCAAGGTAGGCTGTGTGAACTGCCTTACCCTCATCAATAGCCTTGGTGACTGTTTCAAAAAAGTCGACCAAGTTCAAGAGGCATGATCTGCCCTTGACAAAGCCGAATTGGGTAGGATCCAATGTCTGTAGGTCCCCTATGTCTTTATTTATGAGTTCCATTATGATCCTTTCCATAGCTTTGCAGACCAAGCTTGTTAAGCTTATGGGGCGGTAATTACCAGGGTCCGTAGAAGCACCGCCTTTGTGGAGTGGGACCACAGTTGCCGTATGCCACTCTTTGGGTACGTATCCTGTGGTAAGGCTAAGATTAAACAGCAGCCTTATGTGTGGGTTTAGTTCCTCATTGAGTTTGTGTAGCACACAGCCGGGGACACCATCCGGTCCCATTGATGCTGTGTTTTTAGCTTTAGAGAGAGCAGCTCTCACCTGGGCATTTGAGATGATTGGGAGGCTACACTCTGCTGGGATAGATATTTCTCCTTTTGAGGGGAGGAGGGAGGGGAGAAATTTTCACTGAACCTGTCTGCCAGTATGTTTGCAATGTCTGTGGGTTCAGTGATTTTTGTATCATTTTGGACTAATTCTGAGCATATCTAGGATTTTCCACCCAGATTTCTAACATAGCTAAAGAAGGCCTTATGATTGTCTTTTGAGTCCTTGGCGATTTTTCTCTCAAAGTTGGCCTTGGATGATTTTATGAGTGATCGTAGTTTTTTACTAGTATTGATCAGAGATGTTTTCCCTTTTAGGGATTATGCTCTATCTTGTAGTAGCTTTCTCCTCTTGTTGTAAAGTTTGTTTATGGCTGGGGTCCACCAGATCGGGCGCTTGCCTTTGGTGGAAAGGGTCTTGATTTTATTTGTGATTGCTTGATCCATGCAATCCTGGAGGTGCTCGTAGAAAGCATTTGTAAGGGATTCAGCAGCGTGGGTTGTGGTTTCCAATGGCTCAGGGGCCTTGAAGGATACCACACCAGTCTTAAGAAGTGTGAAGTTGGCTTTTGAGAAGTTCTTCACTGTGGTCTTTTTTTTGGGGGGTGGGGGCGGGATGTGGATCTCCAGTGAGATTAGTTTATGGTCTGATCTCACCAATGAGGGATATACTTCCGGTGTGGAGCATTTTGTCCCCATGTTTGTGATGATCAGGTCTAGTATATTTTCACCTCTTGTGGGAATGGTGACAAGTTGTTCCATAGCATTTGAGTTTATGAACTCCAGGAACCTTTGGGCTAGGGTATTGGGGCTTGAGTAATGTTCCCAGTCTATGTTTGGGTAGTTGAAGTCACCCAATATGATGGTGTTTGGAGAGACATTTATACTCTCCAGTGTCTTCAGGAAGGCTGTGTAGGGTTCCTGAGTTTGAGAGGGTGGCCTGTAACATGCTACAAACTGTAGAGCAGTTTTGCCTATGGTTAATTGCACCTGAATGGTCTCTGATGCTTTGTGAGTTGCCACCAGCCTGGAGGTGTGGGTATCCTTGATGAATATGGATACACCCCCTCCTTTTGTGGTACGGTCCGGGTTTTGGGGCCAGAACGCATGATATGAGGTAAAACCTGATAGTGCCGGGGTGCTCTCAGGAGCCTTGAACCAGGTTTCAGTCACAGCACAGACATCGATGTTCTCCATACTTAGGAGGGCTTCGAGGGCGTGCATCTTGAGATTTAGACTTCTGGCATTGAGCAGCATTACCCTTAGTTTTTTTCCATTATTGTTTTCTAGGGCGGTGGGTTTAGAATTTGAGCCTTGTCTAAAAAGGCACTATGGGGGTGGCAAGAGCCTTTGCCAATATCCAGAAACCCAGGGTGACAGGTGCAAGCCGTCCCTTGGCAGCGTGGCTTGTCAAGCATGTCATTCCAGGCAGACAGACATTGGATCCCTTAGAATGACACCAGAAATTAAGCCAATTATTAAAACTGATCATTTTGTCTCTGTATTGTGGCATCATTCTTGGTGAAGGTAGGATACTGCTCAGGGTCAGGGTCATACCAGCCTGGGCTACATAATCTGAGAGCTCCTTTATGTCTCTTTTCATGTAGTCCAGGGAGGTACGTCTCAGGTCATTCACACCGGCATGGACAATGACTGAGTCATACTTGTACTTGCTGTGGAGTGACCTGAGTGCTTGTGTTATGTGGCGGATTCTAGCGCCCGACAGGCAGCTTACTGTGACTCTCTCCTTGTTCAGTCTGGTGAGTGGGACGTCAGTGTGTCTGACTATGGAGTCACCTATGACAAGTGTGTCTGGCATTGTGTTTGGCCTTAAGGGCTGTGACTGATTTGCACACTGACTTTGTGATCTATGTGTTGCTTGTGTTATGTCATGAGGTGGCAGTTGTTTGGGTGTCTGCTTTGGAGGCCTCTGCTGTTTTGGTAGATGTTTGATCAGTGCCTCCGAGTATGTCTTTGTGTGTTTATGTGTTTGATTTGTAGTTGTGATAGTTCTAAGTGAGACTGGGTTTATGGTGTGTGTGGTTACCTTCTCCTCCTGTCTGCTTTTGCCAGTCCTGAGTTGAGAGAGCTCAGCCTCCAGTTTGGCTATATAGTTGCATCTCCCGCATGTATTTGTGTTTTGTGGGAGGAGGAGAGGGTTGTCTGTGTACATGAGGCAATTGTAACATTGCCTCAATATTCCCAGATTCACCAGCTGAGCAGGAGAGGACGCTAGCAACTGACCCTTTGACATGCTAGAAGAAATGAAAAAGTTTGCTGTGTAACTGAGTCAGAAAGGACCTATAGGGAAGTGGGTACTCAAGGGGGTTTTAAGCTAGTGAAGTACTTTGTATAATATAGAAGTGCTTTACCTGACTAAAAAATGCTTTAGGAACAAGTGCTGAGCTTTACAGATAGAGAATAGACTGTTTAGATTACAAGTAGAGCAGTTCGAAGGGGAAAAAATGAAGAGCAGACTTTACGGAGCCAGAAATAGTTCAACCTTGTTTAACCGGCGCTGCCCGATGGTGCTCTAGTGGCAACTCCGTGCTAAATGCAGAAAAGGCAATAAGTCAGTAGTACAGGCTAGCACACTTTAGTGGGCAGCCAAACAATTAAATTAAACAGCAAACAAACACTTTTCGACTTGAATTAGACTAATTTCGACTAAAATGTACTTTTAAGTGTAGATAATAGAAAATGCAGTAAATAACTATGAAAACAGTTAAAGCTTGCTCTAGGTAAGCAGTAGAAGGTAAAACAAATATAAAAACAGCAGGATACTTAATCAGGAAAGCAGTCGCTTTTTTTCAGTTCTCTGTAGCCAGGAAGACTCAACAGGACCACGTGGAGCTGTGTCTGAGCAATATGGCTTCAAAAAAATGCCAGAGGCAGATTTTAACAAGGGAACTTCAAAAGAGCTAGAAATGGTCCAAAATGACCAATTACTACAGCTTCTTGTGCTGAGGTCACTTCCCTCAAGGACAGGTAGGCTATTCAAAGCTCCCCACTCCCACTGGTGAGCTAAGAAACTTCCTTCTATCCAAGTAAGGCAATGGACAACACAGGAACTACAACACAGCCCAGGATACAGCAAGGCCTGTAAACTGGTCTAACTAGTTTAGGAGAGGCAGGAAAACAAGGAATGCCAGGGGTAGCCCTCAGTCGGCCCAAATACTAGAGGCTTAGTATTTCTGCATCAGTTGCTGTCACTCCAGGACTGACGTCAGGTTGTCAGTGGTATAAAATCAGGCAGCCGACACCATTACATCAGTCTTTCTTGCCGAGGAGCCCAAAGCAGAAGCAGTTTGCACAAGTGCCAGTCGACCGCTACCCGAGTTTTCATTCCGAATTGAAGTAGAAGTCTTCTAAAGCTAAGTACCCCATTGAGGATCCTTTTTTCTTGCTCTAACCGAAGTCAGAAAAAGTTAACAATTGTCTCGCCTGTGGAAAGCAAATAACCACACAGAGACTTCCATTCTTACTGCGTCACCTGTTTAGGCCCAGACCACGATGTCCCTCGCTGTCACTTTTGTGCTTTGTTCAATGCCAGAACTATACGTTGTCGGGCCCTTATTGTAGCTAGATATTTTCGCTCTCAGTCCTCGAGTTCCAATATGGCTTCAGTAAGCCATCCGACTACCGATCTTCTGAATAAAACATAAGCATAAAGACAGAGACAGACTGCACAGGTCCAAAACCCACCGCTGATGCTTCCGTTAAGCTAGTCATCAGTTATCCGGTCCTCAGTGAGGCGCTTTTGCAGCCCCCGATGTTCGCTTCTGTGGATTCGCAGGCCATTACCGAGACCCTTTCGGAGTCTGGTATGTCGTGAGACTCTTCTTCGACTAAGGATCCTGCAGATGTCTCTACCTTGGATCGGTCTGGAGCCGCTGAGCAGGCACCGGCTTCTGAGGAAATATTTCACACTACCGATACTCGACACAAACTGACGACTTCTTTCACGTCTTCAGTTCTTTCTAAGACTACTGAGTTTTTAAGGCCCAGGGTATGAACTACGCCCAAAAAATTACAACACAAGCTCAGGCACCTGCTTTCTTGCCTCGATCTCAAATGCTTAAAATGGCAGAAGACCTTATTATGCTTATTAGGGTAAACCAGGCTACCCCTTCCAAAAGAAAAAGAGACTTGTCCCCAGTAGTTTTATCTGAACAGGAGTCCAATGACACTGATGCTTCTGAATATGAAGACATGCAACCCCTCTCTGCTTATGAGGATTCTGATGCAGAGGAATCCATTCCTTCTGCCTCTCCACCCAAGGATTTTTCATTTGGTGAAACCCTTCATACTTTAAGGGAACATTTCCAATGGGAATGTCAGGGCTACCCTCAGTCAAAAAAGAGACTCGGGGAATTCTTCGATTTACCACAGCACAGACCTTTGGCCATTCCTCCTGTCCTGGATGTTGTTGTTGATGTTTTTATGGAATCCAGTTTGACTCCTGACACCCTTCCTCCTGCTGCTATGAAACCTGACAGGTACTACAGAGTCCCTGACTCTCACAAATTCCTTTTCAAAAATCCTACTGCTGACCCAAAGGTCATCTCTCAATGACCTAAAGGAATTAAAGAATTCTCAGCTAAGAATCTCACGCTCTCAGACAGGGATTCCTGAGCTTTAGACAGATGGGGTAAAAAAGTATACACCTCTGCTACTCTTGCTATTAGAGCACTAAGATGTCAGTTCCACATGCTGAAATATCGGCAGCATACCATGGAACTCCTCAAACAAAAAATATCTTCCTTTCCTGCTTGTGCAGAAAATAAAGAATTACAAGAGCTTATGCATTCTGCAAGCCAGTTTACTAAGCATACCTTGCAATGTGGCTTTGATGCTCTAGAAGCTTCTTGCAGGGGAGCAGTCACTGGTTCTGTCCTTAGAAGGCATGCTTGGCTTAAGGAACAGACCTTCCCAGACCATGTCAAATCAAAATTATTGGACACACCACTGAACAAAAAAAATTTGATTGTCACCAAGGCAGAAGAGGTCCTAAAAAAGATGGAAGAAAAAGCTAAATCTATGCAGACAGTTAAAGACCTTTTACAGGTCCAGCCTCCGAGGTTCAGTAGATATTGCCCTTCCAAGCACTGGTCCTTTCTGGCCTCCACCAGGCCAGCTCAGCCCAGACCCAGGGAAGCAGACCCCCCCCAGACAGCAGCCCCAGGGAATGCAGAGATCTAAGCAATGGAGTTCCTCCTCTTCAAAAATAGGGAGTGCTAAAACACCCCCTTATGGTAAGAACTCATAATGACTTTACATCTCCACCCCTTACCTCTGCCCAGCTGCTAGTGCCCCTAGGAGGAAAACTCTCCTTCCATGCAAACAACTGGGCCTCTATTACCAACGACCGATGGGTCCTCAACATAGTGTCCCAGGGATACAGATTTTATTTCCACACTCTGCCAACCCCAAAAGGATTCCCAGATCTTCCTCCAAACCAGTGGGCAGAGGCCAAAAAGCAAGTCCATTTGCTGCTCTCCTTGAGGGCAATACAGTATGTTCCTGCAGACCAGATAGGCGAAGGTTTCTATTCCAGACTCTTCCTGGTGCCCAGAAAAGAGGGAACCTGGCACCCTATCCTCAATCTATCCAAAAAAGCCTTTGGTGTCAACACTCTCAAGACCTGGAAACTATTATACCAATGATACCTTGTTTAAAGAAAGACTTTCTTTGGTGGGCAGCAGCATGCAACCACAACAAGGGACTTCCCTTTTCACAACCCCACGCCACCCAGACCCTCACCACAGATGCATCAGACTATGCCTGGGGTGCACACCTAGACAGCAGGTGCATTCAGGGCCATTGAAGCCCAGATCAAATACATCTGCACATCAACCAAAAAGAAATGCTAGCTGTCCAGCATGCCCTGACAGCTTTCATACCCCTACTCTCCCTGGGGCCTCTACTGATCAAAACAGACAACACCACAGTGATGTGGTATATCACCAAGCAGGGAGGGACTCACTCTTATCCTCTCTGCAGGCTCGCCATAACCCTCTGGCACACGGCCTCAGCCATGCAACTACACATGCTAGCACAATTCCTGCTAGGCTCCCCAAACTCTCTGGCAGACAACTTAAGCAGAAACCTGCTTGACCCACATGAGTGGCAGCTAGACCACAGAACCTTCACCCTTGTAAATAAGAAATGAGGCACCTCGAAGGTGGACCTCTTTGCCTCCCACTCCAATCATCAGCTCAGCAAATTCTGCACCAGGGAACCTCACAGTAAGGCCTGGAAAGTGGATGCTCTATCCTTCCAATGGGTAAACCTTGGTCTATGCATTTCCCCCTCTACCACTCATTTCAAGGATACTGCTCAAAATAAGGAAGGAAAAACTGAGGGCAAACCTGATTGCCTCAGACTGGCCACGCCAGCACTGGTACCCACTGCTGTGCAGCCTGTCACCCCTGCCACCATGGTACCTACCTCAGATTCTAACACTCCTGACCCAGAAGAATAGAGAATTCATGCATCCCCAATTGCAGACACTCAATCTGGCAGCCTGGCTTATTCCCTGACCTCTCCTCAAGCTGCCAGCCAAAGCAAACAAGTCCTAGATGTTATACCTGAGGCCAGATGCCCCAGCACTACAAAATCCTATGCTGACAATTGGGAAAGGTTTTGCACCTAGATCCAGGCTAAGGGAGCTGAAACAGCACAGCCCTCGCTACCTCTCATCCTGGATTACCTAGCAGACCTACTACACAGGGGTCTATCCTTCTCTTCTATTAAAATTCATGTCTCTGCCATCTCTGCTCATTACAGCACGGAGCCACCTCTCTTATCACACCCTCTCATCAAACAGTTCCCAAGAGGGGCTAAAAACCTAAGGCCACCCAGAAGAGCTCCTACCCCAGCTTGGAACCTTAACTTTGTGTTGGAAAAACTCATCCTACCCCCATTTGAACATACAGCTTCACCATAGTTAAAATTCCTGTCTTGGAATACAGCCTTGCTTCTGGCCATCACTTCAGCTAGAAGAGTTTCAGAGCTAGAAGCACACATGGCTGTAGGGCCCTTCATCAGTTTTATTTTTTATTTATTTTTTTATTTCACATTTGTTGACCAGGATAGTCCGACTGGATGCATGTCCATTTTCAACTGAGGCCCGGGGAGAAAAGCTCCAAGGGTAAGCAGATACAGCATTACATAATACCAGCATTACATATTACAAACAGACTATTTACAGAGATTACATAAGTAAGCAAGTTAAACAAGTTCCACAGGTTAGAGTTAATCCTGAGCGCAAGTCAGGATTAAATTAAATTACACAGTAAACTAGTTAACAGATTTTTACACATTTTCCATGCTGACAGGTTCTCCCTCAGGACTAATCCATCCTTCATGCCTAAAATGGTGTCCAGTGTGGCTCTCAACCAATCCATTCATTTGCCCACCTTTTCCCTAACCCACAAAACGGGAGAAAGGATTCTGCACTCTCTAGATGTGCACAAGCAGCTCAGATTCTATCTGGACAGGACTAAATCTTTTAGAAAAACTGACCAATTGCTAGTCAGCTTCACAGCAGGGGCAGAGGGCGAGGCCATATCCAAACAAGAAATCTCCAAATTGATAGCACACTGCATCCATTTCTGCTACAAACAGCATGGGATCTGCCCCCAAAGGGGGTCAGGACACATTCCATCAGGGCAACCTCCACCTCTGCAGCTTTTCTCAGAGGGGTCCCCACCAGGGACATCCTGGAGGCTCCAACATGGACTTCTGTTCATACCTTCACTAAGCATTACCACCTGCCTATCTTCTCCAAATCCAGGGCAGGCTTTTCCACCACAGTCTTGCAGCGCACCCTAGCCAGCCTCCACCCTTTTCGTCCGCTTTGAGAATCAACCCAAATGTGATGACTGCAACAGTGAAATACAAAGAACATAGTACAGTTGTGTACACTTACCATAAATGTAGATGTTTGAGTGTATTCACTTTTGCAGTCCTGGTTTCCACCCCTCCATCCTCCTTGTCTCTCTCTCTCTTCCGCTCTCCTTACAGGGAATTTTTGGTATTTACTTTCTACTGGTTTTGTTTTTCCTCCATAACCTAGCTCCCTATTTGGGGACTCCTGACAGTTGGGGCAAGAAGAACTGATGTAATGGCGTCAGCTGCCTGATTTTATACCACTGATGACCTGACGTTAGTCCTGGAGCAACAGCAACTAACGCAGAAATAGTAAGCCTCTGGTATTTGGGCTGACTGAGGGCTACCCCTGGCAGGATAACCCAAATGTGATGATTGCAAAAGTGAATACATTCGTACATCTACATTTATGGTAAGTGTACACAACTATACTTTTCCTTGACTGCCTTCACCCATTTCCTCAGCTTTGGGAATCCACCCAAATGTGATGACTGCACCAGTGAAACACGAAGAACATATTACAGTTGTGTACACTTACCATAAATGTAGATGTTTGAGTGTATTCACTGTTACAGTCATGGTTTCCCTCCCTCCATCCCCATTTTATCTCTTTTTCCATTTATTACCATTCTTCCTTGTTGTTCTCCTTTCCTTACAAGGGACATGTTGGTATTTATTTATTTTTATTTATTTTACATTTGTTGACCGGGCTAGTCTAGCTGGATACGTATCCTTTTTCAGTAGAGGCCTGGGGAGAAAAGCTCCAACATAGTGAGAATACAAGTTACATTTACATACATAATAAAATAGGATTAACATAGGTTTTATATAAACATGATAGAAAACAGCAGGTTATACATACTAGTTATATGGCATACACTAAGTGAAGATAGTCTAGAACAAGGATTACATGGTTACTTTGTGAGGTCTGAGAAAGGGATGAGACTAGGGTGGTATGAGACTAGGATGGTATGAGATATTTCGGTTAGTCTGGTTCAGAACAGGGGCATAGCCAGTGTGACTTGAGAAATTCTTTGAGATTATTTTTTAATTGATTATGCGAGGTCATGAGTCTTAGGTAGTTTGGGAGGGAATTCCAAGGCTTTACAATGGAGTTGGCGTAGAGGGCATCACCACCCGAGTTCTTAGATTTAATGGTTAGTATCTGAACGCTATTTGATGATCGAAGGCAGTTAAGGTTGGAGTAGGGGGTCAGAATACTGCACAGTGAGGGAGTTCTATCCGGTTGGTTGATTATTTTAAAGGCTTCAGTGAGTTGCTTGAGTTTGAGAAGATTGGGCAGTTCCAACCAGCCAAGTTTCTTTAGGTTAAGGCAATGGTGAGTGCGATAAGGGGATCCTATTATGAATCTAGCAATGTGATTATAGGCAACAGAGAGCATGTTAAGTTCACGTTTATTGAGGAAAGAGAGAACTGGGGAGGCATACAGGAGGGTGGAGAGGAGATGGGCGCGGGCAATGGTTAATTTGGTAATAGGGGTTAAAAAGTTCTTTATTCTGTACATGGATCCAAGTTTCTTGTTTACAGATTTAATGGTTTGGGTAATGTGTATGTCAAATTTAAGCTTATGGTCAATCATAACACCTAGTAGTTTGGTACTGGTGACAGGGACTATGATGGTCCCATTGATGGATTCAACATGGAAGGTCATATTGTTAGTAGTTGGGAGTACTTTTCCTAGGGGTGTGGATACGTTGGGGAAAAATAGTAGCAGTTTGGTTTTTGTTGGATTGAGTATGAGTTTCAAGTCGGTGAACCATTTTTCTACTAAAGTAAAACAGAGTTGAGTAGTTGTTTGGAGTTTCGAGAGGGAGACATCTGAACAGATCAGGGTGGAGTCGTCTGCATATTGAATGCAGGTGGATTTAGGGATGACTGAGTGAAGGTCATTTATGAAGATGGAAAACAGAAGAGGACCAAGTATAGAGCCCTGAGGAACACCAATGGTGTTAGGGAGCAGGTCAGATAGTCTGTTTTGCCACTGGACAGCTTGTTGCCTACCAGTGAGGTAAGCATTAAACCAGCTTAGTGCTAGGTTGTTCAGATGTAGGCTTTCCAGGGTGTTAAGTAGAAGCTGGTGATTAACCATATCGAACGCTTTCGAAAGATCAAGAAAGAGGGCAGAGGAAATTAGTTTGTTATTACGGTTATTATTAACGGAGTCAACAAAGGATAGGAGGGCAGTAGTTGTACTGTGGTGGGGGTGAAAGCCATGCTGGGAGTTAGACAAGAGACGATTAAGGGTTAGGTAGTGAAGGAGTTGTTTGTGAACACATCTTTCCATAATTTTCGCTATTGGGGACAGTATTGCTATTGGTCTATAGTTGGATGTTTCAGTGGAGGTACCTCCTTTGTGAAGAGGGATGATATAAGAAATCTTCCAAATAGAGGGAATGGTAGCTTCAGTTATAGTTCTGTTGATCAGGATTGAAATGGGATAGGCGATAATATCAGACGCAATTTGTAAGTATTCCGCTGGGAGGTGATCCGCCGCTAGGGTGGTTGGTTTGAGTTTTTTTAAGAGGGTCCGAATATAGGAGGTAGAGACTGGCTTTAAGTTAAAGGAGGTAGGAGCAGAGTCATGAGAATGTGTGGTGGGTGAGGCAGTAGAAGTTAGTTGACTGGCTAGTGACTGGATAGTCTCGGTAAAAAAGGAGTTAAAGGTGTTGGCTATTTCTTCTGGATCTTTCCCAATAAGTTTCTCAGGGGTTGGGGTAGTAGATTTACCTGGGTGGAGGAGGTTGTTAAATCCAGCCCAGAACTTCTTTGGGTTGTTCTGGTGTATTTATTGTCCACTGGTGGGGTTATTCCACCAGAACCTGGCCTCCTACTTTGGGGGCTCCTGACAGGTTAGGGCCAGAAAAACTCATGTAATGGCATCGGCTTCCTTACTTTATACTACTGATGACTGGATGTCAGTCCTCAAGCGACAGCAACCATTGCAGAAATACTAAGTAGCTGGTATTCGGGCCAGCCGAGGGCTACCCTGGCAGGGATAACCCAAATGTGATGATTGTAACAGTGAATACACTTGAACATCTACATTTATGGTAAGTGTACACAAATGTATTTTCCTTAGCTAACTTAATTAATACAGCAAGATTAGATACTGAGATGCTTAGCTCCACAAGGCAAAGTGATGAGATTCCTACTTACTGAACTGAACTCAACTAACTGACTGTGATAACTGACAGATCTTTTATATCAGGTTCTAAAGTAAAAAAAAAGCTGCTGTGAGAGTTCCATCCTCTCAGTGCTGGTTAAGGAATGACATCACATTTGATCGCCTGACTCTGGTACAGTACACACTCTGAGCTTTTCTAAAATATGTTGCAGTATCTGAAAGCTATAGAACAATTTCAAAATGTTCTACTCTTCAGTTCCAGAATTCTTTGTTTAAACATAAACATTTAATCAGTTATAATAACACTGTTGATACATTTTTAAAATAAGCATCTGCACAGGCCAGTGTGATAGTCAAATGACACAAAAACATTTACAAAACTCCAGCCAACTATGCTGGCATATGCCACACATGCACTGCCCTATTCTCCCTAGCACAGATGACAATACCTCACATTGTTACATTTCTCCCCCCTTTGAAGACTCAAGCTAGTTTTTCAAGTGACCCTGGAAAAACATTGCTTGAGAGAAATGGGCCTGTTTGAAAACACATTATCCTATACCCTGTCTTGAGATTCCATCTGCATTGGCATTGCTGAAATCTGGACTAGCCAGCATAGGGGGACCTCCCAAAGCCCCTTTAAGCTTTTGGAATGGTTGCTCACAAGCCGGGGTCCACACTAACTTATCTGGCCATTTCTTCATTGTCAAGTCTGTGAGGGGAGCAGCTATTGAACTGTAATTGGGAACAAACTTTGTATAGTACCCTGCTGTCCCCAAGAATATCCTCACCTGTGTTTTGGTAGCAGGGGCAGACCACACCTGAATAGCTTCCACTTTGGCAGGTTCCGGCCTAATCTTACCACTACCCACTCTATGTCCTAGGTAGGAGACCTCTGTCATACTCACTTGACACTTACTAGGCTCACTGGTCAATGCTGTCCTTTTCATTCTCCACAGGACCTCCCTGACATGCTGAGGCTTCATCATGTTAATGTAGTACAATTTGTGCCCCTGCCTCCTGCCAAGCAGATTTACCATGTAATTAACATCACTGACCTTCCTTACCTCTTTGAAGGGTCCTTCCTAAGCTGCCTGCAGCTTATTGTGTTTGATAGGAATGAGCACCATAATCTACTGTCCCACAGCGTACTCTTGGTCTCGAGCGTTCCTGTCATACCAGACTTTTTGCTGCTGTTGGGCTCCTGCCAGGTTCTCTGGGGCCAAGTCCATGAGCTCCCTAAACCTTTTCCTGAGGTTTAGGACATATGCCACAACAAGCTTCTTGTGGGACTCACACTCACCCTCCCACTCATCATGAATCAAATCTAAAGGCCCCCTCACCCTATGCCCATACAGAAACTTAAAGAGTGAAAAACCTGTGGATTCCTAGGGTACCTCTCTGCATACAAACAGTAGATGGAGCAAATATTTGTCCTACTCTCTCTTAAGCTGGTCTACAAATGCCTGTAGCATGGTCTTTACTGTAGAGTTTAACCTCTCCCCAAGACCAGTAGTCTGGAGATGGTAGGGGCTGGTCTTTAGGTGCTTCACCCCACAATGTTTCCACAGACAAGCCAGCAGTTCTGATATGAAATTGGTGCCTATGTCATTTAGTATTTCTGTTGGGAAACCTGCCAACTTATCCTGCTAAAAATCTCTAGCATTTTCCTCCTTCTCTGCCTTGATGGAGGGCAGAGCCACTGCTTCAGGGTATCTAGTAGCATAATCTACTATCACCAGGATATACTTCTTTCCTGTGGAACTTGGCGTACTCAGAAGTCCCACAATATTCATAGCTATCCTCTGAAACAGCTCTTGTATCAGCAAAGGCATCACTGGAGCTTTGACCTTGTCCCCTGCCTTGCCTACCTTTTGGCAGTGTTCACAGGTTCTGCAGTACCCTGTTACATCCCTTGTAATCCCAGGTCAATAAAGATTCTGCATAATACGTCTCATGGTATGCTTTATGCCCATATGACCTGCAAAAGGAATGTCATGGCTATGGCTAGAATTGCCAGATGGTAGGCTGTGGGCACTACCAATTGCTTTATTACCTCACTCTCTACCCCTCCCTCAGGGGTCCACTCTCTACACAGTAACCCTTTGTCCAGTATACAGACTCCCCTTTTCCTTGAGCATTAGGTGTCTCCTTAACTACCTCCCTCAAGCTTCCTAAAGTATGATCCGAAAGCTGAACCTGTCTCAACTTTACCTGTGTGACTCCTCCCAGCTCCCCTTCTACAGGAAGCCTAGTATCTTCTGATAGAGGTGCCTCGCTGTCAGCCTGGTTACCACCACTCACTTCAGTCCTTGCAGTCACCCTGTCCACGAGAACATTAAAATCTACCAGCAGCTGTGGCTCACCTTCAGGCTCACTGTTACAAGGTAGCTCCCTCCCTGAAATAGCCACATCACCAGCCCCAGATTCAGGAGTGGGGTCTATCTAGGTCTCCCCCAGGCTACCAGACCTACATGCCTGTCTCCAAGCCTGAGTGCATGTAACTGCATGCACCCAAGGTACTTCATTATCAAAATCGTTCCCTATCAAGACATCTGCAGGAATATCCTCAAACACAGCTACCTGCTTGCTTCCATTTCCACACTCCCAGTCAAGGTGAACCCTGGCCACATGTATTTAGAATGGGATAAAAAACAACAGCCAGTTCACAAGCAAAATTTAATACAGCTTAGCGCCTCGGCATAGTAGCCTTCAATGAGCATAAATTACAAGCACACACCCACCACAATATATATCACAATTAATTAAATAATTACATACATCATTAATCAATTAAACTAAATAACATTTAAAGAAAGAAAACATACAATAATAAACTAAAAATATTACAATATAAAATTTATAATAAACTTTTCCAATTTACTTCTAAATTCAAACCATTCGGTGACATAGTATTATATTTCAAGATATAAATAGTTTCCTTAAACAACAAAATATTTTTAATTAATCTATCATCACCTTTTTTAATAAAGACACTTTCTAAAACACAACATTCAAACAATGCAGCATTACTATTATGACACTCCATAAAGTGCAATGCAATGGGACTAGTCACTACTCTTTATTAATATCTCTAATATGCTCCTGCATTCTGATTTTAAATTTTCTCTTGTCTCACCAATATAATATAACTTACATGGACATCGAACACAATAAATCACTCCTTCAGAATTACATGAAAAAATATTCTTAGGTATAAATGAAATACCATTAATATTATCAAAATATGGCTTTACAAATTTACAAATATTACACTGGCCACAGACTTTAGTACCTACTATAGCCAAATTATTATATACATTATCCAATGGGGGAATATAATAAGTATTAATTAATTTGTCAGATAAATTCTGACCTCTTTTAAAGGACAGTTTAGGAACAATAGGAAAAATCTTATAAAGATTTTTATCTGAAACAAGAAATTTCCAAAAATATTTAATAATATTCCAAATTTTATCACTATGAGAATTATAAACAGTCACAAAATAAATATCTGATACATCCTGCTTAGGACCCACTAAACACCTATTATTCCTATTAACTGAACTAACCATATTGTTAAAGGGCAAAAAACTGTTTATTTCCTGATTATTCTTACTAACAGTCCATTTATTACCCTTTTTAACACTTGTTTTATCCATTAACTTATTAATACAAAAATCCAATATATCAATATTATATCCCCTCCTCAAAAACATAATAATACTATCATAAATATTCTGTTCTAAGTCTACCACATTATTACATAATCTAGAGAATCTCATAATTTCTCCATAAGGAATAGCAGATAATGTATGGGGAGGATGACAACTAGTTCCAAAAAGAAACTGATGGCCATCCATAAATTTACGATATACAGTAGTATTGATCTGCTCACCTACCACTCCAGTTAACATAATATCTAGATAATGAACCTGACTTCCAAACTGTAAACCATCAAAACACAAATTATACTTATTATTATTGAGATCTGAAAAAAATTCATAAACATATTCCCTGCCACCACTACATAGAAAAATCAAATCATCTATGTAGCGGTAGTAACTCAAAACAAAATTTTTATAAAATTTATTATTATAAATGTATTCCAACTCAAATTTACCCATAAAGAGGTTTGCATACATGGGGGCAAAAGATGCCCCCATAGCAGTACCCTTAAGTTGATGGTAAATAGCTTGATTAAAACTGAAAAAATTATTAGAAAGACAGAAAGAAGTCAAGTCCATAATATAATGAGTGGTAGGATTATCCCCCAAGAAATATAGTAAAGCCTGTAGACCATCAGAATGATTGATGTTAGTATAGAGACTAACTACATCTATACTAATCCAAAACATGTTCTCTGTCCAGATAATATGACTTAATTTATCAATAAAGTCAAAAGAATCTTTAACATAAGAATCTAATTTTTTCACATAAGTAGACAGATAATTATGAATAACTATACCTATATTTCGACAAAAATAATTACTGGCCGCAACAATAGGACGGCCTGGTGGATTATTCATATTTTTGTGAAGCTTTGGGAGACAATAAAAGGTAGCTAAATTGCAATTCTCCAAACAAAATTTTTTATCTAAATCATCCTTAGAAACATATCCTAATCTTACTCCCTTATCCAATAAACTAGAACATTCTTTCATGGCTGCAATATATTTATTATAATCAGTAATCTCATAAGTTGACAAATCATTTAAATGTTCCATACACATCTCTAAATATTGTTTGTTGTTCAATATTACAATCTTATTGCCTTTATCAGACTTTTTAATAATAATGTCATGTCTACTAGAAAGATTTTTCATAGCCATCCATTCATTTTTAGTCATATTACACACCTTCTGATCATGCCTACATACACTTAACATTTCTTGTAACGAAAAATTTATCATTTCAGAGAAATGAATAATAAAGGAATTATTGTAAGGGGGAATAAACTTACTATGAAAATCAATACCTTCAGTATTAAGTGTAGAATAAGCTAAAGAATATAAAGAAGGCAAGGAATCATCAGAAAAACAAGAATAGTAGCTATCCAAACTAGTATCAACATCACTGTCATCATATACAAAGCTGGAAGCATGCTCATCATATATAAACATTTTTTTATCATTTGAAAAAAAATATCTCAAATGAAGTTTTCCAACAAATTTAAATAATTCCTGTTTCAATATATGATGTCTAGGAAAAACAGTAGGAACAAATTTGAGACCATACTGTAATACAGCTAATTCTTCATCAGAAATATTGCAGCCAGAAATATTAACAACATTGTTACCACTCAGTAAGCCAGAATACAAAAAATCAAGTCCATCTGCCCTTCTTAGATGTTTGTCTAGATTGTCCTTCACCCGGAGAAGAACCTGTAACAAAGTTTTTCTTTTTGTATCCTCGTCTGGGATTACTGCCATCACTCCGAAAGCGTTGCTGATGCCCTAAAGAATCATTAGCAGCAGGCAAAGGTGGAAAGTCAGTATCCGAATCTGTAGTAAAACCATGGCCTTCTGAGGAAACAAAGGATACAGAAAGCTGTTTTTTGCTATTATTTTTAACATTTCCATACTTTTTTAAAGGGCGATAGGCTTGTTTCCGTTTCCATAGGAAGGCACGCCCATTATCATAATCCTTGATATCTCTCTTAATTTTTACAGATTTATATTGTATTTGCTCAGTCTCATATTTATGCAAATTGTCATTTAGGTTAACAAAAATATCATTAACCTTAGCCACACCAATATCACTCAATAGTCTAGAATGCATAGTATGCAATTGCTCTTGTAGCTTTGACAAAAGAAGTTGTTCCCTTTCCACTAATATCTGAACCCACTCCATTGCACAACGATGGGCCGCTGAAAGCCAGCGGTCTTTAAATATTAAGTCATTGTTATCTGCATTGTCAAAAGGTGTTGCTGGGCTTTTAAAGGCACGTAAGCCCCGTGGAGAAATATCAAGATCCACATATCTATGAAGCCCTAACAAATTAAAGTGACACTTAGTTTCCCTAAAAAGCAATTTTTCAAACTCTTTAATGTTATCCTGAATATCCTGCGGAAATGCAGGATTAATAACACGGCTGCCAAGAGAACCAAAAGGGTTCATAAATTTTTGCTGTCTTTCTTGTAAAATTTTAGTAATATAATCAGAAGAAACGTTACCATTAGGTGCTGCATTCATTGCGGAATCTGCCCGATGAGGATTAAATAAGGTGTCGGTATCACGAATCCTACCAGCTGAGTGTGAACCCATCAATGCTGAAGAACCCGGCACATCCACAGGAGCATTCGCTCTCACCATATCCTCGGCGTTCGATAACACTACAGGAAGCCCACCTGTAACGTCCTTCATAACCTTCGGTCTCACTACAACATCAGCGGCCGTTACCGCTGAAGTATTAGTTCTCGCCCTGTCCTCAGCGGTTAGAAAAACTGCAGGAAGCCCACTTATAACATCCATTGGTCTAGCAGTAACATCAGCTTTCGTTGTCGCTGCCTTAGCGGGAAACAAAATACTAGTCCCTCCAGCAAAACTATCAGCAGCTGAAGAGATACTCGCATTAGTGTCATTAATAGTTCTTACATTGTCACCTTCCGTATTGAATCCATTAACTGAAGGAGAAAAATTCTCTCTAAACACTCTGGGTGTGTTAAGCAGTGAACTGGTATCCATTAGAATATCAAAAACCACGTAAAGAAGAAAAGGCAACAGCCTAAAAAACAACAGCCAGTTCACAAGCAAAATTTAATACAGCTTAGCGCCTCGGCATAGTAGCCTTCAATGAGCATAAATTACAAGCACACACCCACCACAATATATATCACAATTAATTAAATAATTACATACATCATTAATCAATTAAACTAAATAACATTTAAAGAAAGAAAACATACAATAATAAACTAAAAATATTACAATATAAAATTTATAATAAACTTTTCCAATTTACTTCTAAATTCAAACCATTCGGTGACATAGTATTATATTTCAAGATATAAATAGTTTCCTTAAACAACAAAATATTTTTAATTAATCTATCATCACCTTTTTTAATAAAGACACTTTCTAAAACACAACATTCAAACAATGCAGCATTACTATTATGACACTCCATAAAGTGCAATGCAATGGGACTAGTCACTACTCTATTGAGTACACTACTTGAGTTACTACCGCTACATAGATGATTTGATTTTTCTATGTAGTGGTGGCAGGGAATATGTTTATGAATTTTTTTCAGATCTCAATAATAATAAGTATAATTTGTGTTTTGATGGTTTACAGTTTGGAAGTCAGGTTCATTATCTAGATATTATGTTAACTGGAGTGGTAGGTGAGCAGATCAATACTACTGTATATCGTAAATTTATGGATGGCCATCAGTTTCTTTTTGGAACTAGTTGTCATCCTCCCCATACATTATCTGCTATTCCTTATGGAGAAATTATGAGATTGTCTAGATTATGTAATAATGTGGTAGACTTAGAACAGAATATTTATGATAGTATTATTATGTTTTTGAGGAGGGGATATAATATTGATATATTGGATTTTTGTATTAATAAGTTAATGGATAAAACAAGTGTTAAAAAGGGTAATAAATGGACTGTTAGTAAGAATAATCAGGAAATAAACAGTTTTTTGCCCTTTAACAATATGGTTAGTTCGGTTAATAGGAATAATAGGTGTTTAGTGGGTCCTAAGCAGGATGTATCAGATATTTATTTTGTGACTGTTTATAATTCTCATAGTGATAAAATTTGGAATATTATTAAATATTTTTGGAAATTTCTTGTTTCAGATAAAAATCTTTATAAGATTTTTCCTATTGTTCCTAAACTGTCCTTTAAAAGAGGTCAGAATTTATCTGACAAATTAATTAATACTTATTATATTCCCCCATTGGATAATGTATATAATAATTTGGCTATAGTAGGTACTAAAGTCTGTGGCCAGTGTAATATTTGTAAATTTGTAAAGCCATATTTTGATAATATTAATGGTATTTCATTTATACCTAAGAATATTTTTTCATGTAATTCTGAAGGAGTGATTTATTGTGTTCGATGTCCATGTAAGTTATATTATATTGGTGAGACAAAGAGAAAATTTAAAATCAGAATGCAGGAGCATATTAGAGATATTAATAAAAGAGTAGTGACTAGTCCCATTGCATTGCACTTTATGGAGTGTCATAATAGTAATGCTGCATTGTTTGAATGTTGTGTTTTAGAAAGTGTCTTTATTAAAAAAGGTGATGATAGATTAATTAAAAATATTTTGTTGTTTAAGGAAACTATTTATATCTTGAAATATAATACTATGTCACCGAATGGTTTGAATTTAGAAGTAAATTGGAAAAGTTTATTATAAATTTTATATTGTAATATTTTTAGTTTATTATTGTATGTTTTCTTTCTTTAAATGTTATTTAGTTTAATTGATTAATGATGTATGTAATTATTTAATTAATTGTGATATATATTGTGGTGGGTGTGTGCTTGTAATTTATGCTCATTGAAGGCTACTATGCCGAGGCGCTAAGCTGTATTAAATTTTGCTTGTGAACTGGCTGTTGTTTTTTAGGCTGTTGCCTTTTCTTCTTTACGTGGTTTTTGATATTTAGAATGGGATCCCTCCTAAAGCTCTGGTTGGAGTGGACTGCCCAAGCAAGTACTGCTCCTCTTTAATCACTGCAGGCTTCATAGTAGTTATATTAGAAGCTTTGTCTCTTTAAGCAGTGGCCTGTCTTCCATCCACTCAGAAATGATACAAACTCTGGTGATAGTTTGGTACCCCTGTTGTCTCTAGACAAATTACTACTGGCACCTTGTTATTCCCACTTGCTGGCTCTCTCACCTTTTGTTCCTCACCTTGCTTCAGTGGACATCTGTATACTACATGCCCCCTCTGGTTACATTTAACCCCTAATCCTGGCAGTGTACTTGAACTAGTGGCTTCCCCTGTTACTAGTAGACTCTGTTGGGGTGATTTAGGCTGCCCACCATGGTTTCCTTATATCCATGTGCAACACTGGGTATCCCTTTCTTGTGCAGTGATGCTCTGCTTGCTAAGTAGAGATCCCCTTTTCTCCCCAGCTCATTTGCAGAGTTACTCTCTCGGTCTGCCAACCAGCTTCTCATGTCCACAGGCAAAGTACTAAGGGCTTGTTCCCTCACCAAAAGACCTGCCAGTCTTTCAAAACTGGTGACCTGACACCCACTCACCCACCTTTGAAAATGAGTGTTTAACAGAGCAATAGAATCACATACATTTTCATCTTCCTTTTTGTCTATGCTCACAAAACTTTTTTCTGTAAGCTTCAGGCGTTAACTTATAAAGTTCAATAAACATTGTTTCAATCTATCATAGTTTAAACATTCAGTATCAGGTAATTTAGAAACATCGATTACAGCTTTACCATGGAGCAAGGGGGTTAGGAACCGTACCCATAGCTCTTGGTCAACATTATACTGTTTACATAACATACTCTTATAGATATATGAATAAAACTATCAAAGTCATCCCCTCTGCAAATTGTGGAAGAAATTTATTGACCTTTATTGCTTCTGGGGTTCAGTTATTCCCTTCCCCATTACCTCCAAGACCCTTACCAAGAGTCAACATCACCCTATTGTGTTGTCACTGCTTCTCTTTTTCTTCAACCTTCAGTGACCAGTCTGTCTTTGCTCTCCAAATGCTGCAGTCTCTCTTCAGTCTCCAAATGCTGCAGCCTCTCTTCAGTCTCCAAATGCCTCAGTCCCTCTTCAGTCTTCAGATGTTGCAGTTCATGCTGACGCTGATTCTCCTTTTCTTCAGCCTCATGTTGACACTGCTTCTCCTTTTCTTCAGTCTCCCAAAGCTGCAGTCTCTCTTCAGTCTCCAGTTTAATTATCTTTAACTCCAGATGGATTTTTAAGTCCTCTGAGGAAAAGGTGAACTGTTCTGTTTCTCAAGACTGCACATCTCCATCACCAGGCTGGTTATCCTCCTGGTCACTGGTCTGTACTGCAGCTGCAATTAAAGCTGAAATTATTTCTTCTTTAGTCTGGTTAGCATACACCAGTCCTTTGGCTTTGCACACCTTGGCCAACTGATTCTTTGTCAGCTTACCATACTCCTCTGCTGATATCTTTGCCTGCTTTTCCTGACTAAACTAAACTAACAAAAATGAATAAAACTGTTGTGAAAATGAAACTCTGAATGCTTATCTTGTGGCTGTTGAGAGTACACACACCTTCAATGACAACTGCCCACAGGCTACAGAAGTTCAATTAATATCTCACTGCTGCCACTAATATGACAGCCTGTCTTTACCCTGGGCCAGTAATCAAGGAGCTTCTATCCTCATCATTGAGACGGTCACTAAAACAGGAATGAATTTATACAATATTCCCTAATGTAGCTTTCTTCATTAAACACAGTTTCCCCCAAGAGCACACAGGGAACATGCTCCAGACCTGGGACTAGACTGTGTGTCTCTCCAGATCCCAACCAAGACTCACTTTGGAGAACTGTGTACACACCCACCCCTGGGTATTTGATTTTTCACACAGACACACTCCTGGGAAAGGCTGGTACAGATTTACTAGCTGTACCCCTTCTGTCCAGACTATAAGTTAACTTCACTGCCACCAGTCAACCACTCTCAGGCTCTTACAAACATATCCAATTATACTGAGTAAAATCAATGCTAAAGTAAATGGTAGAATGTAGCCAAAGCAGCCAGACTTTTCAGAGTGGCCAAGGCATCAATAAAATAAACAAAAGTAATCTCAAGATGTTAAAAGTATTCTCTAAAGGACTAGCCACTATGAAAGGTATAAAGGTCCATAACACGAAAAAAGCATAAACTTGTAAAACCAAAAAATTAATCCGCAATTGAAATAAAATGGTTGATGCAGAATTAATATATAAAAATCTGTATTTATTTAAAATACTGAGCACTTTCACCCACCAGCATCATGGGTTTCTTCAGAGTTAAATACAAATCACAACTGCTAACTGTTATATACAATCAGTAACCTATCATTTTACTCTACCAATCAATCAATAAGTAGTTTTGTTTAATTGATAGTAAATTTACTTAGTGGAAAAAAAATTGGTTTTGCAACCATTTATACATATTTAAACATACACCTAAAAAAAGTATGTGCGTTTTTTCTAACATAAAAGGTAAAAATACACAATCAAACACATAACCAGTTTAAGAATCATCTAACATTACATAAAATCTAGATGTATTTCATGTGTCATTCTCACATCATTATAATATTATTATTAGTGGAATAACATAAACAATACATTTTGAACCAGAACATAAATCATAATAAAATATTTGTTTCTCATGTTCAGATTCCATTATAAATATTTATATAATAAACTGTGTTAAATTTCTAAAAGGACACTAAATCATAGTGTCTGAAATACTTAAAAGTGAATAATAATTAATAAATATTTAAATGTTATTTGATTTCATTTTTGAGTAACTAACAATAGATATATGTTCATTTATGCCAGGTTTTACATAGGAATTTAATCTTAACTGCCATAAACTCTCCTTTGCTTCAAGGAGTGTGTTGACATCACCTTCATTATTTTTACTGTCTGGTATCCTATCGATGACAAAAAACAAGAACCTTTTAAAGTCTTTACATGTTTTACTGTGTGTGTACAAAGAGTTGGTCATTTTTTTGTTTTTGATGTCCCTATTATGTTCAGCAATTCTCTCCTTTAACTTTCTTTTAGTTTTGCCTATGTAGAATGCTGAACATGATAGACATGTAGCTAGATACACAACCAACTTAGTGTTGCAGTTAACGTGCCCCGGGCATCTAATTGTACGATTACACCCTTTAACTGTTACATAGGGGCCATCATTAATATATCTGCAACACTTACAAAAACCACATTTCCTCATTATGTTAAAAGTATTCTCTAAAGGACTAGCCACTATGAAAGGTATAAAGGTATTTAATAATAAATAATAAAGTAGAAAACATGAGAATACTAAATATCTAAGTACAATAAACAAGAGAGTTTCAATCACAGGAGAAATAAAAATAACACCGTTGGACAGATTCAAAAAGATGCAGAAAAACACTACTTAACTAATCTCACTGTATTTCCTGATTGCCTAAAGAATAACTGTTCCCTAGCTAACTTAATTAATGCAGCAAGGCAAGATTAAATGTCGAGATGCTTACTTCTACAAGGCAAGGTGATGAGCTTCCAGCTTACTGAACTGAACTCAACTAACTGACTGTGATAACTGACATAGATATTTTATATCATGTTCTGAGAAAAACAAAACAAAACAAACTGCTGTGAGAGTTCCATCATATCAGTGCTGGCCATGGAATAACATTACATTTGATTACCTGATTCTGTTACAATACACACTCAGAGCTTTGCTAAGATCTGTTGCAGTATCTGAAACCTATGGAACAATTTAAAAAATGTCTACTCTTCAGTTCCAAAATTCTTTGTTTAAACATAAATATTTAATCAGTTATAATAACACTGTTGATACACTTTTAACAGAAGCATCTGTACAAGTCAGTGTGATAGTCAAATGGCATAAAACCATTTACAAAACTGTAGCCAATTATACTGACATATGCCACACATGCACTGCCCTATTCTCCCTGGAACAAATGGCAATACCCACATTGTCACCCCCTGTAGAAGCCTGAACCTAGACAGAATTCCAGAGACATTTTCCCTCCCCCAGGGCCCGGCAGATGCTCTCTCCACTGACATCAGCATATAAAGGTAGGATATAAAAGGCTATTGACTGGTGCCATTTCTCAGTTCTTTCTTGCCATCCAGGTTCAGTGCATAAGTGTCTTAAAGCAGACTGGATGATCCAGAGCCTGAAGACTTCTCAAAGCTAAGCAGCCCACTGTGGAAAAAAACTTTTGTTGTGTAGCATGAAGTTTGATATAAGTCAGCCAGATAATCTGATATCTGTTTAGAGTGTGGAAAATAGATCCCCTACTAGCATTCCCCCCTCTGTCTGTTTCTCTCTTTCTCCCTTTGCTTGTTTTTCTTGGGTCTGGGGCAAAATGTGCCCAATTGTCCCTAGTGCATTTTTTTCAATGCCCATGCTATGAGGTGAAGGGCAGAATCTTTTCAGAAATATTTAGAACAGCACAAAGAGCACAAGGAGCATTTTTAGCCAATGATCACAATGGCATCTGCTGGTCTCACTGTTGATGTCCATTGTAAAATGAAGGAGAAGCATCCTAGCAACAAGAATGTTTGAGAACCAGACAACATAATTTCAGTGTCCAACAGCCTTCCCAGACCTAAGGTAGTTGAAGGAAGTGAAGTACTTCTTCATCCCCCTTCGGTAATCTTCCACACTGCTAAAGGTCTTGTGAGATTCCTCCAAAGGCAACCAGATCTGCTGCACTGCCATAATCTGTTCAGGTAGAGTAAATCCAGGGATCAGTTAGGCCAGAAGCCACTAGGCAGGCACTGGCTTCTTATGCCCAGATCTCATTACAGAGGGAGTCCCCTGTATTTATGTCTGTGAGGAGATCTTAGTGGACTTGATGCAGGTTGCGGCCTTTCACCTATGACTTGTGGTCTTGCTACCTGATGGCACACCCAAGGCCTAGTTTAGGCCCAAGCCACTGAAAACGCCTGTCATTGGCTTGCCCTGACCACAGCCACTTGGACTTTAGACCTATCATTCACTGGCTCACTGGCAGGACTTATTCAGGCTTGCAGAAGATCTCATGGAATTAATGACATCCAGGCACTTGGACCCTAAGAAGCACATTGCCTCTAGAATCTCTCTTGTGAAAAGGAAAAAGGACCCCTCCACAAAGGAGTCTGGACCAGCTGGTGTATGTAGACCAAATTTCTACAGGGTCATACACCAACTTTGTATCAGATAATACCCTTGCTTCACCCTCATCATCTTTATGATCTTTTTTTCAGGGATGCTCTTCATAAAACAAAAATGTTCTGCAGTTGCGAAGCCCAGGAATATTTCCTATCCAAGAAAAGATTTACATTGTTTTTTTAGTTTTTCTGAACCAAAACCTTTTTTTTCCCATTGCTCTAGTGCTGGAAGTTGTGGATGATGTGATTTAGGACACATGCCTGCAGCATGACTCCCCATTCCTTGCCCCTAGGATACAAGCCGTGTTCTACAGAGTGCTTGATTCCCTCCGAAGAGAATTGTTTATTTTCTGTGGCAAATAGCTCTCCCCCCAGGATACAAGTAGAACAACATATTCTAAGGCACTTAAAAGCAACCATCTGATGTTGTTAATCTTCATTCATTCATTACTGATGGGTATCGGTTCTGTCCTTGGAACCGAGTTGGCCATTATAACAAGCTTGTGCCAGCCAAAAACTCTCGAGCTAAGCTTACCCATAGTGTCCCTCTCTCTCTGTCACCTTAGATCTCATTTGCCACGTAGAGCATCAAGATGCGTCAGGCCAGCTCTTAAGCTAAGTGACTTACAATTAATATTTCAACTCAAATAATTTTTCTCTACCTTTAGGATTTTTCTATCTTTAATAGTAGTCTTAGTTTGCTTACCCTTGCTACCTGTTTGAGACGTTTCTTTCTGCTTCCTTACCACATTTTGGTGTTCTTTGTACCATTGCTGGTACAGGCCTCCCTTACCTCTGAGGTAATATTTAATACCCTTGCTGGTATTCCCCCCTCTCTATTTTTTTCTTTTTCTCCTTACCCATTGGATATTTCTTAATTACCATTGTTGGTAACCAAAAAAAAAAAAATCAGTCCTTCCTTTCTTGTGTGTGTGTGTGTGTGTGTGTGTGTGTGTGTGTGTGTGTGTATGTGTGTGTGTGTGGCTATACCTGCTTTGCATATTGTTATCCTAACAGGCCTTTCCTTTTTGATGAAAATGGCTGATAAGAAGGGAACAACAGGTTTTAAGACATGCGATCAGTGTGGTGGGAAATGCTGAATTCTGATGGACATTTGTCCTGTGTTTATTGTCTCAGGGTTCCGCACTTGAAAGTTCAACCCCCATGTGATTTATGTAAGAGCTTTAGCACCTGTACTTTGATGGAGAA
This sequence comes from Protopterus annectens, assembly GCF_019279795.1. NCBI lineage: Eukaryota > Metazoa > Chordata > Ceratodontiformes > Protopteridae > Protopterus > Protopterus annectens. The sequence goes on from NC_056745.1 coordinate 221,587,819, forward strand.
AAAAAATAAGCTGATACTGAAAGGTCTCCTAAAAACACCTTTCTCGGAGGATCTATCTGAGATGCAGGGCTCAACCCCTCCTAAAAAGGATCATAAGAAGAAGAGTCAATTTTTACCTTCCTCTCCACATACCAGTGAGTCTAAACCTGTTAAGTCCCCCATGGAACCAAAGGCTAAATGTTTTAAATTGACTTCTCCAATCTCAGCACCGGGGCCTCAGACCTCTTCTATGGTACCATCCTCAGCACTGGGGCTTCAAACACCTTCTACGGTCTGCTCGCAATTACAGAACCATCCAAGACTTCAACTCCTATGGTACCAACCTCTGCTACAGTACCAATGCCCATCTTGGCACCAAAAATAGTCTCCCCTATTCAGGTCATTACTCCCCCCCCTACACAACTTGCTGGTCCTTTGACCATGGTTCTGAAGGGGGAAACATTACCTTGGACCAAGTACTTCCTGTTGGCAGATCCCTTTTTCAGACAACAATTCAGTCCCTTTCTAGAACACACTGATTCTCTGTTGGGGATGTCAACCTGCTCCTTCAGGAGCCTTTTGGAACTCGACGTAGTGAGACTAGTGGATCAGCTTCCTGGCGGCCAGAGGAATTCCAACTCCTTCTAAATCCTCCCTCCCATCTGGAGCCGAGGAATTTTCTCCACAGACTCCGACATACATTCCTCCTTCGACCTCCTTGGAGGTATCAGAGATGTCATTTCCGATGCCTATCCTGATACCAGCTTCTTCAGTTCCATTGGTAGATCTTACCATGGCTCCAGAATCTACCTTATGTTCCTCGACTCAATTGGAGCCGACCCATCTTCGGGATCATGACTGGTCCGTCGGTACCATGATGTCTAGTATGGTGACTATTTGTTTCTATGGTGCCATCTACTTTGGTTCTGGTTGTCTTGGCGGCACCTAGTCCTCTCGTGGCTCCTTCCCTGGGGGTGGGCTCATTGGAGTGGGGTGTGACCCCGGTTCCAAGATTGCTTTTCTTGGTTCTGGACTCCTATCCCTCTTCCGGCAGGCCTGCTTTCCAGATGATGGAGAGGGGACTTGCATCTGCAGGCTCACAGCTGGTTCCTTCAGCACTGGAGGCCACATATACATGTCCTCTGAACCACAGCTGACACAGTCCACTACTCTGTGACATCGAGCATGGGAACCTCAAGATACCCTCACACAGGGTACCCACTCTTTAGAGTCCTCTTCAGATGCCTCCACTGAGGAGGTACCCCATAAGAGATCGTGCAAGAAGACGCATGTGGATTCCCCTGAAGAATCCCTTACCAAAGATACAGATTAGAATGAGAAAGAAGGGTCCCCATGGTCACCCCCTGAGAATGTCTCCATTGGAGACTAGAAATTATAAAGCAGTGGGGAGACTGGAAGCCTACCAACCCTTCCTCTGAGGAGTCTGTATTCTTGCAGGCTTTCCATGCTCAATCTTCTACTTCCTGGTTGACCCCGTCTGTAGATGATTTGGTGCAGCTCATCATGCAGTGTGTCAGGAGGAATCCTGACACTGTTGATCCTGTCCCCCGCAGACCAGACAGAATTCTCTCCCTGTCAGAGGACAACCACCACTGGTCCAAAGGCTTACTAATTATTGCTATGGTGGTGGAGGAGGCCACTAGGAAAGAGCTTTCCAAAGAGAGCCCTACTGTCCATCTTCCAAACAGAGAGTCTCAGGCAATGGACAGGTTAGGGAAGTGGGTATATCCTTCATTGACCTTTGCCATTCAGTCCTTGAATTACTTGGTACATTTTACCCATCTCCAGAGAGACCTGATCACAGAACTGTCAGGAACCATAGCAGGAGCAGTTTCTAATGAGGTATGTGACAAAATTGCTTCACAACTTGCCACCCTGGAGTGAATATTTAATTTGTCCATACGGTTGATTTCTAATACTACCAAAGGGGTGGCTGGAGCAGTGGGTGCAGACGTTGTCATGAGACGTCACACCTGGATGTGCCTATGTGATTCTGTGGACCCTTTTAAGTCTTCCTTTCTCAACACTCTCATGAAAGCTTCCTCTCTTTTTGGCCCGAAAGTAAAAGACACATTAGCCAGGTGTGAAAAGGACAGCAAGATCCTGTCTGCCATGGGTGTGCATTTTTCTACTCCCCAACGATCCTATTTTAGGTTCATAGGTTCATAGGTAGGTACTAGGCCATCTGCCCAAGGGCATTTATAAGCCTAGCCAGAGTGTGTCAGCTTTCGCCACCCCATTGATCAATTAACTGATCCTCTGTCAAGCAAAGTCAATGAAGTGATCCCAGGGGTGTATTTTCTGTTACCCATCCACTCATCAAGGTTTCTCTTGAAGAGTGTTAGTGAGGGGCTCTGCCTGATGTAATTTGGAATTTTGTTCCAAAGCATGGGGAGTCTCTGTGACAGGAATCTATCCCTCCAGCATGTCCTATTTATTTCAAAAATAAAAACAAATACCGTCGAACCAGGAAACCGAACAAGCGTAACAAGTAAAATAACAAAATTTATTTTAAGCGCTTTTCGTTAGCTTGTATCAGCTAACTTCTTCAGAAAGGTTTGGTTTCTGAAGAAGTTAGCTGATACAAGCTAACGAAAAGTGCTTAAAATAAATCTTGTTATTTTACTTGTTTTATTTGTTACGCGTGTTCGGTTTCTTGGTTCGACAGTATTTGTTTTTATTTTCGAAGTTTATTTGTTCGGTTTTCTTAGTATGTTCTATTTATTGTTGTGGCAAGGTTTAGCTCACTAGAGCGCGTGGCTCGCAGTGACTTGGATTTCTTTAGGTGGAGTATGTCCATCAATTCTGAGTTGGACATGGCTTTGTAAGTCAGGCAGAGATCACCTCTGAGTAAGCGATATGCAGACAGACAAGTTTTTTCAGTCAGGCTGCATAGGACATATGTTTGAGGTCAGTAATCCTCTTGGTGAGGTACTTTTGTGGTCTTTCCAGCTGCTGGAAGTGTCTTGTGAGGTACATCCCAAATGGGGCATTGTACTCTATGATGGGTCTAATGAGTAACGAGTAGAGGGGCACTATAACCTCTTTATTTCTAGATGCAAACCCTTTAGTAATTAGATGGGCCACATAGAAGGATTTCCTAACTACTTTGGCAATATGATTGCCAAAGGAGAGATTACTATCTACCTGGGTCCCCAGATATCTTATTACCTCTTCTGTATTAAGGGGGCTGCCACCTATGTGGTAATTTATGGGTGTTTGTTTTTCCCAAATGGGATGACTATGCATTTTTTGGCATTTAGCTTGAGGCCATGACTTTGACACCAGGTGTCCGTCTCAGTAAGGCCCTTTTGGAGGATGTCTGTGTTAGCTGGAGAGTCATTTATGGCTCCCAGTTTGCAGTCATCAGTGAACTTGGTTAGGTATAGTCCTCCTGTGTTTGCTTGAACTTCTGAGAAGTATATGCCGAACAGTAGGAGTCCCAGGACCGAGCCTTGCAGGACACGACTTGTGACTGGTTTTGAGTTGGACCTGGAGTCCACTATTCTTACCGTGTGAGTTCTGTCTGTAAGCCAGTTGGCAACTCATCTCATCACGTAGGGGTTTAAGTTCAGGCTGGTGAGTTTTTCTGTAATACCCGAGTGGGGAATGGTGTCAAAAGTCTTGGTGAGATCAAGGTAGGCTGTGTGAACCACCTTTCCCACATCTTTCCCACATCTATGGCCTTGGTGACTGTCTTGAAGAAGTCAACCAGGTTTAGTAGGCATGATCTGCCCTTACAAAAGCCGAACTGGGTCGGGTCAAGTGTTTGGAGGTTCCCAATGTCTTTGTTAATGAGTTCCATGATGATGTGCTCCATGCAGACCAGGCTAGTCAAGCTTATGGGGTGATAGCTACCAGGGTCAGTTATGGCCCCTCCTTTGTGGAGAGGAATAACCATTGCTGTGCGCCATTCTATGGGCAGATAGCCTGTGGAGGGGCTGAGGTTGAACAGTGTGTTTAGGTGGGGGGTTAGTTTGTTCTGTAGTTTGTGCAAGACGCAGCCTGGGACACCATCTGGTCCCACTGACGCAGTGTTTTTGGCTTTTGAAAGGGCTGTTTTCACCTGTGCGTCTGTGATTTTTGGGACACTACACTTTTCTGGTATTGTTGTGGGCCCTTTTGGAGGTGAGAGGGGGGAGAAGTTTGCACTGACTCTATCTGCCAGGATGTTGGCAATATCAGTAGGTTCAGTATATTTTGTGCTATTTTGCACTAGTTCAGTGCATATCTGCAAGTTGCCACTTAGATTCTTAACATAGCTAAATAAGGCTTTGCAGTTATCTTTTGAATCCTTGGCTATTTTTCTTTTGAAGTTAGCCTTGGATGATTTCATGAGGGACCTTAATTTCTTACTGATACTGATCAGGGATGTCTTTCCTTCTTGGGATTTGCATTTTTTCTGAACTAGTTTACTCCTTCTATTGTATAGCCTGTTTATTGCAGGGGTCCACCAAATGGGTTTCCTTCTCTTAGAGGAGTGAGTCTTGGTTTTGCTAGGGATGGCACAATCCATGCATCCTTGTAGGTGCTCATAGAGTGCATTTGTAAAGGTTTCTGCAACTTGGCCAGCATTATCCTTTAGTGTGGGGGCTGTGAAACTTACCACCTTTGTCTTAAGTAAGGTGAAGTTTGCTTTAGAAAAGTTTTTTTACTGTGGTTTCCTTAGTTGGGGATGGTGATTGGGGTGTGGACATCCAGAGTGATTAGTTTATGGTCTGATCTAACCAGTGACGGGTTGACATCTGGTGTGGAACACCTGTCGCCCATGTTGGCGATGACCAGGTCCAATATGTTTTCACCTCTGGTAGGGGAGTTTGCCAGCTGATCCAGGGCGTTTGAGTTGATGAATTCCAGGAAGCGCTGGGCCTGGGAATTTGTACTCGAGTAGTTTTCCCAGTGAATGGTAGGGTAATTGAAATCACCAAATATCAGGGTGTTCAGTAGGACCTTCATGTTTTCCAGTGTCTCCAGAATGGTGGAGTGGTGGTCCTGGGTCATGGAGGGTGATCTGTAGCAGGTTACAATTTGCATTGCAGATTTGCCCGATGTTAGTTGCACATGGATGATCTCAGAGGTATCATGTTGCACCACTAACCTGGAGGTGTAGGTATCATTGATGAATATGGGTAGACCCCCTCCTTTTGTGTTTTGGTCTGTGTTCTGTGGCCGAAACGCATGGTATGAGTTGTAGCCCGGTAGTGCTGGGGTGCTCTCTGGAGCCTTGAACCAGGTTTCAGTTACTGCACAGATGTCGACGTTCTCCATACTGAGAAGTGCTTTGAGCGCGTGCATTTTGAGATTTAAACTCTTGGCGTTGAGTAGCATAACCCTCAGTTTTTTGTTAATTGTGCTGTTTACAGAGGTGGGTTTGACTTTTAGCCTAGCCTAAAAAATACACTATGGGGGCAGCAAGAGCCTTGGCCAGTATTCGAAAGCCTAGGGGTGACAGGTGCAAGCCGTTTCTTGTGAAGCAACACGGCTTGGCGAGCATGTCGTCCCAGGCTGACAGACACTGGATCCCCTTTGAATGACACCAGAAGCTTAGCCAGTTGTTGAAATTGATCATTGTTTCTTTATACTGAGGTATCATTCTTGGTGAGGGAAGGATGCTACTCAGGGTCAGGGTCATATCAGCCTGGGCTGCATGATCAGAGAGCTCTTCCATTTCTCTTTTCATGTAGTCCAGGGAGGTACATCTCAGGTCATTCACACCAACATGAACAATGACAGAGTCATATTTGTACTTGTTCTGGAGTGACCTGAGTGCTTGTGTTATGTGGCGGATTCTGGCTCCTGACAGGCAGTTAACAGTAACCTTCTTCTTGTCCACCCTAGTGAGTGGGATGTCAGTGTGCCTGACTATAGAGTCACCTATTACTAGTGTGCTAGGTATGTGATTGTGTGGCACACTGATTTTGTGTTTTATGTGCTGTCTGGTTTGTGACGGGAAGTGCAGGTTATTTGGGTGTCTGCTTTGGAGGTCTCTGATGCTTTTGCAGGTTTTTATTTAGAGTTTCCGAGTATGATTTTATGTATTTATGTGTATTTTTGCCAGTGCTGTTTTAGTAGGTCTGTGTGCGGCTGGAGGTGTGGTGCAAATGTTAACCTTCTCCTCTTGACTTTCTGTTCCATTCTTGGGTGGAGACAGCTTAGCTTCCAGTTTGGCTGTATAATTGCATCTCTTGCATATGTTAGTGATTGTTTCACTGTTGCAGTCATTACTCTTGGGTTATCCTGCTGGCAGGCTACCCGCAGTCGGCCTGAATTCCAAAGTCTAGGTCTGGCGTCGGTTGCTGTTGCCACCTTCCTGACGTCAGTGCGCGAGGGGTATAAAAGATGCAGCCGACGCCATTTTCTTCAGTCTTTCTTGCTGCACGGTGCCCAAAGCAAAAGTAGTTCGCAAGTGCCGTTCGGACGACTCCTGAGATTTTCAAATACGAATTTCAGAACCAAAGTCTTCATTAAAGCTAAGTACCCCATTGGGGAAACCTTTTTCTTGCTCCAGACCGATGTCAGAAAAAGTTAACAATTGTATTTCTCGTGGGAAGCAAATACCTCATAAAGATTTTCACTCTTACTGTATTCCTTGCCTAGGCCCTGATCACAACGTTGATAGTTGCTGGTTTTGTGCTAGATTTAACCAATGCACTATTAAGTGTCGGTTCAATTTTGCATTTCATTACTTTGGCTGAAGGTTTAATTATACAATGCCGTTGGAACAGCCGACGACCGGAGTTTACAAAAAATGCAAGGACAAGGAAAAGGATAGGCATCTGAGGTCCAAAACTGACGACGAAGCCTCCGTTAGGCCAGTCGCCGGTTCGCCGATTCTCAGAGAGGCGCTTTTGCAGCCCCTGGTGCCCGCTACCTCAGAGCCCCAGGCCGCTTCCGACTCCCATGTGGAGCCGACTGGGCCTCTGGATATTCAAGGTATTGGACACTCGGAAATCATTCCCTCAGATGGGTCCAGAGCCGCTGAGCAGGCATCGGCTTCTGAGGGTGTTTTCAGACCTACGCAGTTATATGTTAAACCATCTTCAGCTTCAAAGACAAAGACTATAGCAGCTCTAAAGACAAAGAAACAAGTACAGCATTCTCCTACTCAGACTTCCATGCCTAAAAAACAGATGCTTAAAATGGCCGAAGACCTAATTACTTTGATCAGGGGTTCCAATCCCCCTCCCGATAAGAGGCCTAGGCAAGAGACAGAATATGATTCTTCTGATCAGGCTTCTATTTCCTCTGATTCCTCTTCTGAACAGGATTATTTTATGCCTCCCTATGAAGACTGTGATGCTGAAGAATCCATTCCTTCAGCCTCTCCTCCTGAGGATTATTCTTTTGGGGAAACCTTGCATACCATGAGGGAGCATTTCCACTGGGAGAGCCAGGATTACCCTGAATCTAAGAAAAAAGGCTCAGAGACTTTCTGTTACTTCCACAGCACAGACCCCTTGCTATTCCACCTGTTCTAGATATTGTAGATGATGTATTTTCAGAGTCCGGCCTCTCCCCTGACTCTTTACCTCCTGCACCTGCTAAACCAGACAGATAATACAGGGTCCCAGATTTTCATAAATTTCTATATAATAACCCCGCTGCTGACCCAGAAACTATATCTCAGGGTCCCAAAGGGGTCAAAGCTTCCAATGCAAAAAACCCTGTCCCCTCTGATAGGGATTCTAGGGCAATGGACAGATGGGGGAAAAAAGTTTACACTTCTGCTATCTTGGCTGTAAGGGCTTTGAATTGTCAATTTCATATGCTTAAATATCAGCAATACTTAATGTCACTGCTTAAACAGAAAATGTTGACAAATACTGAATGTTCAGAGAACAAGGAATTGCAGGATCTACTGCATGCAGCTGAACAAGTGGGAAAGCATACTTTGCAATATGGTTATGATTCACTGGAGGCCTCTTGCAGAGCCGCTGTTACAGGTTCTGTTATTAGAAGGCATGCTTGGTTAAAGAACAAAATCTGCCTGAACATGTTAAAGCAAAATTATTAGGTGCCCCATTACATCATGATACTTTGTTTGGTGCTAAAGCAGAAGAGGTGTTGAAGAAAATGGAGGATAAAGCGAAATCCATGCAGACAGTTAAGGATTTCTTACAGGTACAGCCACCCAGGTTTAGCAGGAACTGGCCTTCTAAAAATTGGTCCTTTTCAGTATCAGAAAAACCACAAAGAGGCAGATACAGATGTCCCAGAGGCAGATCTCAGCCCCAAGGCTCATACAAGCCTAAACAATGGGGTGCTCCTACCTCCAAAAGCAGAGAAGACAAATCACAACCTTACAGGAAACAGTCACAATGACTTTCCTCTGCCAGATCCAAGCACTTTCCTTTTGGCAGCCCCCTTAGGGGGAAAACTAGCACTCTTTTCATCAAATTGGCAAAAGGTTACCCAAGACAAATGGGTCTTGAACATAGTGTCCCAAGGCTACAGGTTCCATTTTCAAACCCTACCAAGGGCAAAAGGTATGCCAGACCTGCCACACAATCAATGGGCAGAGGCACAAAAGCAAATATCAGCCCTTATGGGCATGAGGGCCATTCAACAAGTACCACAACAAGAGCAGGGGCAAGGATTTTACTCTAGACTTTTCTTAGTACCCAGAAAGGACAAAACCTGGAGACCAATACTGGACCTGTCTATACTAAACACCTTTCTGGAGGTTCCAAAATTCAAGATGTTGACTCTACAGCAGCTACTGCCCATGCTGGGCAAGAAGGCTTGGCTCGTAACTTTGGACCTAAAAGAAGCATACCTGCATGTCCCAATCAGACAATCTTGCAGAAGATACCTCAGATTCATAGCTGGATCAATGCACTACCAATTCTTTGCACTGGCCTTTGGCTTATCTACTGCGCCCAGAGTCTTCACAAAATGCTTAGCACCAGTAATTGCATTCTGCAGACAAAGAAGAATTCAAATATACCCTTATTTGGACGACTGCCTTATTCAAGCAGAGAACAAAGACATTCTTCTAAAGCATCTGGTGTTTGTAAAAAGATTACTAATTTGCTTAGGGTACACAGTAAACGAAAAGAAATCAAAACTAGTACCCTCTCAAGAGATAATATTCCTGGGTGCAAGCTTAAATACAACTACCCAGATGGCTTATCTCACGCCAGACAAACAAAAGCAACTGACTTATTACTTCAAAAAATTGGCAACAAAAACTCAGTTATCTGCAAGGAAAATCCTGCAGGCCTTGGGTTTCATGGCATCCTGCATTCTATTAATTCCATATGCCAGACTGCATATGAGGAAACTACAATGGTATCTAAAAAGTGTTTGGACTCAGCATTGCCACAGCCTGGAGACAGTAATTACCCTCATTCCCTGCCTGCAACAGGAGTTTTGATGGTGGGCAGAGGCCTGTCACCACAACAAGGGTCTGCCATTCACTTTACCCACAGCCAGACAGACACTGACAACGGATGCATCAGATTACGCCTGGGGGGCCCATATGGCAGGAAAATGTATTCAGGGCACATGGCCTGCAAGCCAGATGCATCTTCACATCAATCAAAAAGAGATGCTAGCTGTTCAGAATGCCCTGACACCTTTCAAGGATCTACTTCATCCAGGACAGCTACTGATAAAGGCAGACAATACTACGGTCATGTGGTACGTAAACAAGCAGGGAGGTACACATTCCTACCCCCTCTGCAGACAAGCAATGACCTTATGGGACACATCATTGACTTATCAAGTTCACCTGCAAGCACAATTCCTGCCAGGAAAAACAAATACTCTGGCAGACGAACTAAGCAGAAACCTCATGGATCCCCACGAGTGGAAACTGGATCCACAAGTCTTCAGCATGATAACAAGGAAATGGGGACGCCCAGACACAGATCTATTTGCCTCCCCTCACAACTGCCAATTACAGAGATTTTGCACAAGGATTGATCACAAGCAAGCATGGAGAGTGGACGTCCTATCCTTCAGCTGGAAAAATCTAACAGTACATGCCTTTCCTCCACTGCCTCTCCTTCCCAGGGTACTCCTAAAGGTCAGACAAGAGAAGCCAAAAATAATACTAATTGCACCAGACTGGCCATGCCAGCACTGGTACCCAGTCCTAAAGAGCTTGTCTCAAGGTCCAGCAAGGATATTGCCTCAGACTTCTCACTTGCTGACCCAACAAAACAATCAGATCCTGCACAGCCAACTCAGGTCCTTAAATCTGGCAGCATGGCGGATAATGCAGCCATTCAGAACACTCCTCTTTCAGAAGCTGTTATGGATGTTATCTTGGAGGCCAGGAGGCCCAGTACCAGAAAATCTTATGCAGAAAAAGAGATTCTGTGCTTGGAACCAGGAACAAGGCATTGACACGTATGTACCAAATATCCCTCAGATTTTACAATACCTAACTGAGATGCTGGACAAAGGCCTTTCTTTCTCATCAATTAAGATTCATGCCTCTGCCATTTCAGCCCATTACAATACGGAACCACCTATCTTTTCTCATCCTTTAATAAGGCAGTACCTCAGAGGTGCCAAAAACATCAGGCCTCCAAGGAGGGCACCAGTTCCTGCATGGGACCTCAATTATGTCTTGGAAAAACTCACTTTGCCTCCTTTTGAGCCAGCTTCAACAGCAGATATTTTCCTTATATTTACATTTTCTTGTTATCATGCTGAAAACTGCCTTTCAGTTTGTAGCCTGCTACAGAACACCCTCCCTATTACAGGAACCCCACTTGGCATTCCTGAGAACACTGGAGAATATGAAGGTCTCTCCAAACACTATGTTATTGGGTGACTTCAACTACCCAAGCATTGACTGGGAAAACTACTCAAGCCCAAACACCCTCACCCAACGGTTCCTTGAATTTATAAACTCTAACGCAATGGAACAACTGGTCACCACTCCCACAAGAGGGAACAACATATTGGACCTGGTCAACACCAACATGGGGACTCTATGTTCCACACCAGAGGTAAACCCCTCATTGGTAAGATCAGACCATAAACAAATTTCCCTGGACATTCATATCCCATTCCCACCCCCAGCCAAGGAAATCACTGTAAAGAATTTCTCAAAAGCCAACTTTGCACTTCTCAAGACTGAGGTGGAATCCTTCTAAGCCCCTGGGCCAGAGGATAATACAGCCCAATCCGCAGAATCCTTTACAAATGCATTCTCTGAGCACCTGCAGGAATGCATGGATTGTGCTATCCCAAATAAAACCAAGACTCACTCCTCCAAAAACAGGAGACCAGTCCGGTGGACCCCGGCCATAAATAAGCTATACAACAGAAGGAGGAAGCTACTACATGACAGAGCAAAATCCCAAAAAGGGAAGGCATCTCTGATCAGTATTAGCAAGAAACTTTGATCCCTCATAAAATCATCAAAGGCCAGCTTCGAAAGAAAAATTGCCCTAGACACTAAAGATAATCACAAGGCCTTCTTTAGTTATGTCAGGAACATGGGCGGAAACTCCCAGATATGCTCTGAATTGTTGCATAATGGTGCAAAATATACCGAACCTACAGACATAGCCAACATCCTGGCAGACAGATTCAGTGCAAACTTCTCCCCCCCTTCCCCCCCCAAAGGAGCAAATGCCTATCGCAACTGAATGTAACCTCCCTGACATCACAGATGCACAGGTGAAAGCTGCCCTCTGCAAAGCAAAAAACACAGCATCTATGGGACCGGACGGTGTCTCAGGCTGTGTCTTACACAAGCTCCAAGAAGAACTGAACCCTCACATTAAGTCACTGTTCAAACTTAGCCTTACTACAGGATATGTACCCAAAGAATGGCGTACAGCTACAGTGGTCCCACTCCACAAAGGTGGTGCCACAACGGACCCCGGAAACTATCGCCCCATAAGCCTGACTAGTCTGGTCTGTAAAGCTATGGAGCGTATTATCATGGAACTCATAAACAAAGACATTGGGAGCCTCCAGACACTGGACCCTACCCAATTCAGCTTTGTTAAGGGCAGATCTTGCCTCTTAAACCTAGTTGATTTCTTTGAAACAGTTACCAAAGCCATAGATGAGGGTAAGGTAGTCCACACAGCCTACCCGGACCTCGCAAAAGCCTTCGACACAATACCCCACTCAGGCATCATAAATAAACTTACCAGCTTAAATATCAACCCCTATATCACAAGATGGGTTGCAAACTGGCTCAGAGATAGAACCCACATGGTCAGAATCACAGGTGCCATGTCCGAATCCAAACCAGTTACAAGTGGCATCCCACAGGGCTCAGTTCTGGGACCTCTCTTGTTCGGTATATACTTCTCTGAGGTTCAGGCTAACACGGGGGGATTATGGCTAACAAAGTTCACAGATGACTGCAAACTGGGGGCCATAGTTGAATCTCCAGCTGACAGAAGCATCCTCCAAAAGGGTCTCACAGAGACGGATGCTTGGTGCCAGAGCCACGGCCTCAAGCTAAATGCTAAAAAGTGCATATTCATCCCCTTTGGGAAAAACAAGGTGCCCACAAATTACCACATAGGTGGTAATCCATTAAGTACGGAAGAAGTAATTAGAGATTTGGGGACCAACATAGATAGTAATCTCTCCTTTGATAATGACGTTGCCAAAGTGGTTAGAAAGACCTTCTATATAGCCCACCTTATCACGAAAGGGTTCACATCTAGATCAAGAAAGGTCATTGTGCCCCTCTACTCGTCACTCATCAGGTCCATAATTGAATACAATTCCCCTTTTGGGATGTACCTTACCCGACACCTGCAGCAACTGGAGAGACCCCAAAAGTACAAGGATCATGGGCTACAAACAGATGTCCTATGCAGCTTGACTAAAGAAACTCCAGCTCTACTCAGTTGCTTACCGCCTACTCAGAGGCGATCTATGCCTGACGTACAAAGCCATGTCAAACCCAGAATTAATGGACATGCTCCACCTCAAAAAATCCAAGTCCCTTAGAGCTACATGCTCCAGGGACCTAAACCTCAGCACAAAAATAAATAGGACATGCTGGAGGGGCAGATTCATTTCCCAGAGGCTCCCCTCACTCTGGAATAGAATCTCAATTCATGTTAGACATAGCCCCACTGACCCTCTTCAAGCGAAATCTGGACGCGTGGATGGGAAATCGCAAATTCACCCCTGGGATCTCTTTTGTGTCCCTGCTAGACAGAGGCACAGTAAACTAATCTTAAAAGGGTACCTTCTGTGACCTACTTTACAGAGGCACAGTAGGCTAATCTAATAGGGAGGTGGAAGCCAAATACACTCTGGCTCTTTATCACTCATTGCAAATTGGACTTGGTTTCCAGGGGGACAGCATCCTCTGGTTCAATGGTGCTCAGGAATATCCTTCCACAGGGCTTCCCAGGACATAAAGTAGCTAGGGACTCTGTCCCATTAGTAATGAACGAATGAAGATTAACAACATCAGATAAAGAAGTTATGTTCTTACCATAACGTTCCATCTGTGTTGTTGATCTTCATTCATTCACAACATCCCACCCTCCTTCCCCCTCCGAACGACTCTTGGAGGTTCAGATTTGGTCCAACTTCCGTGATAGGGAATTTGCTCAGATAAAGCCTCCGCTTTCTTTCTTACGAGCAAACCCGATCTGAGATGATAGAGAAAGGGGCACTGTGGGTAAGCTTGGCTTGAGATTTTTTGAGTGGCATGAGCTTGTTATAACGGCCGACTCAGTTCTGAGGATGGAACTGATACCCATCAGTAATGAATGAATGAAAATCAACAACACAGATGAACGTTATGGTAAGAACATAACTTCTTCCTAAACCCCAAAGACCACCTACTCAAATCTAGGTATAGATTTAGGTCCCCAGTATCAATGCTTGTAGAGCTACTGGTTTTCTGATGAAATAGGAACTCATATAGGACCGAGTCATTTATGTTTTGAAAAACAAGGCATTGGTCACCTCAGAACAGCAAGTAGGCTACTGAGCATAAGGAGAGCTGGGCTGATCTGTCCAGATAGCTGAAGGATTTAAGGTGTTTAATTTTTTTGATTAAAAATTGTTGGGACCTTTCCAGTTGATCAAGATGCTTGGATCTGTACATACTACAGAGGGTACTGTATTTGAAGTTAGGTCTCTTAAGGGGACAGTACAGTTGTAATATGACTTAGGAACTTAAAGGTATTTCCTTTGAAATTAACTGGGGCAGAGAGAAAGATTTTCTGACTATGGTGGAAACATTTAAATGTGAAATAGCCAAAATGAACAAATAAATGAACAAATAGCAGAAAACAGTGGCTCCCAGTAATGAACACCAAATACTGCAAATACTCCAAAAAATAGCGTACGAAATCTTTAATTACCGCTTTCATCAACTGACTTCCTCAGAATGCTTAATACAAAAAGAACACACCCTTAAATACACACTTCAATTAAATAAACAATTGATTAATTAAAAACTTAAAAATATATTACAAAAAAATATATATTACAAAAAAATTAATTTAAAAAGGAAGACAACAATAATTCATTATGTTTGTCAATGTGTAATTTCCTATACTTTAAAAAGCATTTTACATTAATTGTTTCATTAAGACCTGGTGGTTGGTCTGCTTTTAATTTTATCTGCCACAAGGTCTCTCTTTGTTCAAGATAATTTTTAAAATCACCAGCCCTTAAATCCTGTGTGCAAGCTTCCAAAATTGAAAAAACAAATTTCTTAAAGTTTATGCAAACAATAGAATGTTTAAATAATGCACTTTTAAGGTCTTTGATCTTAATATTGTATAAGTGCTCTTTGATTCGTGTACCCAAACTCCTCGTGGTCATGCCCACATAAAATGCGGACAGACCGCATAGAGCAATATATACCACACCAGGGGTATTACAAGTAAAATATCCTGGAACCTCCATTATTCTATCTGTTGTAGTGATAGAAATAAATGAACCTGTAGAAATATACCTACATATTTTGCAATTGTGACAGCAAAACATTCCTTTTTTACAGTGTTTGTTTTACTGGTTGACACCTTATTATATTCAAGCATTTTCTTTATACTATAATTATTTCGATAAACAAAATTGGGTTTATTACCAACCACCCTATAGATGTCATTATTTCCCTGTATTACTCTCCAGTTTTTTTCTAAAACTGACTTAATGTTATTAACATTGGTGTTCATTCCCAAAGAACAAATTAATCCTGGATTTATAGGACTACGTTTGTCTTCTTGATTTATTTTAGGTTTATTTAAGATGGCCGGATAGTGTGTTTCATGTTTATCAAATATCTCATTGCCACTGTCAATTACCAACTTTTCATCATAACCTCTGTTGTTTTAAATTAATTTTTTTGTAATATATATTTTTTTGTAATATATTTTTAAGTTTTTAATTAATCAATTGTTTATTTAATTGAAGTGTGTATTTAAGGGTGTGTTCTTTTTGTATTAAGCATTCTGAGGAAGTCAGTTGATGAAAGCGGTAATTAAAGATTTCGTACGCTATTTTTTGGAGTATTTGCAGTATTTGGTGTTCATTACTGGGAGCCACTGTTTTCTGCTATTTGTTCATTTATTTGTTCATTTTGGCTATTTCACATTTAACCGTTTATCCAGCTAATATGGCAGAAGTGGCTGATGATTCTTTGTTGAATATGACTATACATTCAACACCGTCATCGGAAACTGAAAAAATGAACAATTTGTTACTAGCAACGCTATTAGATATTCGAGGAGCTCTTAAAACTTTGTTGAACAGATCCAACGGAATCGAAAATGTTATCCAAGTATCAAGTCCGAATGGGTTTGAACAGGAACTGGGAACTGTATTGGAAATCGGAAGTCCCGCCCAAGATAGAGAAGGACTACACGAACGAGAAGCAAAGAGACGTTTGCCTTTTTCCGCTCGTGACAGTAAGACTATGGGTTGTCAGCAGCTGTTAAACCAAGATGAAAATCCCTTTCTTTCTACACGGGAATGTCCTGAACTTTTCCGTCAAGGACCATCAAGTGGCGAACAAGAACATTTAACTAAATTACTAAAAAGGTACAAGTCGCTCCATTTAGAAAATTGCTACTTTAAATACTGTATTGAACTCGGCATAGTACCGAAAGGTTTAAGGTTCTTTAAATGCCCAAACGGAGTTAGTTTGGGTAGTACAATGTTTAATACTCTAGTAGCCTTCTTCAACGAAGCTGGTTTAAATTTCCTAAAGCTGTTAATAGAGAATAATAAACAAAAAATGGGGCTTCTGAGAAATGAAATTACTGAATTTGAAAAACGGCTGAATGGCAATAGTAGTGAAGAAATCTACCGGACATTTTTTTCAAGAGTTACCAAGGAAGTGCAACAGCACTCCCTTGATGTAACTAATAGAAAACAACAGAAATTAGACCGGGACATTGCTGTATATAAAAATAGAAAAGCATATGATAACTTTGCTATCAACAGAGGCTCCAATGGAAGTGAAAACAAGTATAAAAGAACGACAATGTTTGCTTTAGACAAACGCTCTTACAATGACAAAGCCGTGGTTTCACAAGGAAACTACAATATGGGTGCAGCTTCTAATTTAGATAAAGATGTGTATACTGAATGCTTAACACAAGACATTCATAGAAATAATGCTGTTTTTGAAAACGAAGCAACTGACATAATTGCAGAGGATGAATTAGCTGGTTGCAGTAGTGAAGAAAATGTTCAGAATAAAAGAAGGGAAAACAATGGCATTTTAAAACCTAAGGGGACTAACAAGGAGGGAGTACAAAACAGAAAAACATCTATTAACAGTCATAGTAATAGTAATATCAACAAGAGCACTGTGTTAACACGTAGTAAAACTTTTTTGGGGTCAAACTCGTCAGAGGACGAAATTTAAATGAATGTAATGATTGTTTTAATGTAATTAATTTATCCGAACATACTTTCAGTGAAACTGAAATCAATGTGCTAAAATATGGTTTGAATTTTGTACCTTGTAACAGAGGAAGTTATAGTAGGACAGTAGTTGATATAAAAAAATTCACTAGAAAAATCAATTTAACATATGTGATGCATGGTTTAAAGCCTACTGAAGGTGTTTTTTTCAAACCTTCGAGTTACACTCCCAAATTACACAACACGATAAAAGTGTTTGAAGAAATGTGTATAGCTGACATCAATAAGGTGTTTAACACTAGGAACTATTTTGTTGATAACCTTACAAAAGCTGAAAGAACAGCATTAGAGAACCTCAGGGGTTTAACTGAGCATTACAGATACATGAAAAGTGACAAAGGTTCCAATATTGTAATTATGGAACAGGAAGTCTATGAAACTAATATGTTAAAAATATTAGGAAATTTAAATGAATACAAGGAGGTTACTATGCTAGATATACAAAGGTCATATCGTTTCATTAATTCCCTTCTTTATGAAGCATTAATGTCAGGAGACATAAGTGCTGAACTATATGACTTTTGTATAGTTGAATACCCCAAAATAGGGGTTTTCTTTGGAATACCCAAGACACATAAACAACTTAGTGTTCCTCCATTTCGTCCTATAGTATCTGCCCCTCATTCCATCACCGAAGGAATTTCATTAGTTTTGGATGCTTGTTTGGGGCCATTAGTATCTAAATGTAAGTCTTATGTTAAGGACTCTTGGCACTTCCTAGAAAAATTACGAAAGTTTCAAGAAAAGGGAATTTTTAATCCCAAGACACATATTATTTTTACGTTGGATGTAGTGTCATTGTATACCTGTATACCCCATGATGAGGGGGTAGAAGCTATACGATGTTATTTAACTAACAACACTGCTTTTTCTAATAACAAAATTTCAACTATATGTAACCTCATGGAAATAATATTAGAAAATAATTATTTTCTATTTAAAAATCACTATTTCCAACAAATCAGAGGGGTAGCCATGGGCTCCCCGGCTGCACCAGCCTACGCCAACATGGTGATGGCATGGTGGGAGGTTGAACATTTGTCTTCACTAAATAGTAAATTTAAAACTGTATTTTACTCAAGGTTTATAGATGATTTAATTTTCATCATAGAGGGAAATAATGATACAGTAAATGAATTTTTTAAGGATGTTAATTTATCATGTCATTTTCTAAAATTTACTAAAGGTAACATCGGTTCAAAAATTAATTTTTTGGATATTTGTTTGTGGTGGGATGATGCCAATAAAAGGTTCCATAGTAAAATCTTTCGGAAGCAGACTTTTACAAATAGCTATCTACACTATCAGAGTAATCATCCAAAGCATATTATTAAAAACATTCCAAGGGGCCAATATATTAGAGCCTGTCGGATGACCAGTAGAATTGAAGATTTAACACAAGAATTCATTTTTATTGCATCCCTCTTTGTCAACAGAGGTTATGATGAAAAGTTGGTAATTGACAGTGGCAATGAGATATTTGATAAACATGAAACACACTATCCGGCCATCTTAAATAAACCTAAAATAAATCAAGAAGACAAACGTAGTCCTATAAATCCAGGATTAATTTGTTCTTTGGGAATGAACACCAATGTTAATAACATTAAGTCAGTTTTAGAAAAAAACTGGAGAGTAATACAGGGAAATAATGACATCTATAGGGTGGTTGGTAATAAACCAAATTTTGTTTATCGAAATAATTATAGTATAAAGAAAATGCTTGAATATAATAAGGTGTCAACCAGTAAAACAAACACTGTAAAAAAAGGAATGTTTTGCTGTCACAATTGCAAAATATGTAGGTATATTTCTACAGGTTCATTTATTTCTATCACTACAACAGATAGAATAATGGAGGTTCCAGGATATTTTACTTGTAATACCCCTGGTGTGGTATATATTGCTCTATGTACGGTCTGTCCCGCATTTTATGTGGGCATGACCACGAGGAGTTTGGGTACACGAATCAAAGAGCACTTATACAATATTAAGATCAAAGACCTTAAAAGTGCATTATTTAAACATTCTATTGTTTGCATAAACTTTAAGAAATTTGTTTTTTCAATTTTGGAAGCTTGCACACAGGATTTAAGGGCTGGTGATTTTAAAAATTATCTTGAACAAAGAGAGACCTTGTGGCAGATAAAATTAAAAGCAGACCAACCACCAGGTCTTAATGAAACAATTAATGTAAAATGCTTTTTAAAGTATAGGAAATTACACATTGACAAACATAATGAATTATTGTTGTCTTCCTTTTTAAATTAATTTTTTTGTAATATATATTTTTTTGTAATATATTTTTAAGTTTTTAATTAATCAATTGTTTATTTAATTGAAGTGTGTATTTAAGGGTGTGTTCTTTTTGTATTAAGCATTCTGAGGAAGTCAGTTGATGAAAGCGGTAATTAAAGATTTCGTACGCTATTTTTTGGAGTATTTGCAGTATTTGGTGTTCATTACTGGGAGCCACTGTTTTCTGCTATTTGTTCATTTATATGGTGGAAACATGGTGACTGAATGACTGAGAGAGAGTTGTCCACAAAAGTACCCAGGTCTCTTATGACTGTATTGTCTTATTCACAAAAATGGATTCAGAGGATTTGTGCAGTATGACATATATTACTATTTTGAATAAAAATGATGAAACTCTATGGGAAGAAATGTTAACTAGGATATGGGCAGAATATTAGGGAGCCCCTAATGCTGTAATTAAAAGTGCATAAACAAGGTAAAATGTGTAAGCTGCTGGTTTTGTCTGAGTGCTGTTTTTACATGCTTTAGATAGGCAGGCTACCTAAAAAATGTTTAACACATTTGGAACTCTTATAGTGTGGTGGTGGTGCTGCAGTAGCGTTGTCACCTCACAGTTAGACGTTGCACGTTCGATTCTCAGTTAGAACGTCTTCTGTGTGTCGACATGCGTGAATGGACGTTCCTTCATTGAAGGTTGTGCATTAGGCCCGGCAAGCCAGCACGTAAAAATCTACTGCCAATCATTAGCGGACCGGCGTTCCGCTGTGGCGACCCCTAACCGGGAAAAGCCGAAAGACATGCATAGTGTCCCAGAAGATACTGCAGTTAGGAACTCAGAATATTGAAAGAGGCACCCACTGACCTCTTTTTTATGTTCAGTAACTTAACATCCTTTAATAAAACAAAAATAAATAAATAAATAAATAAATAAAAAGGGACTAATGGTGAAGAGGGTGTTATGAAATAATAAGAGACTGTCTGTAGCTACACTGTATGACAGAAGGGGGCAGTATAGGCATTTCAGTGTTTGGACAGGTTTTTACCACAGTGGTTACGGGAAGAAAAAAGTAAATCCTGCTAATCAGTCTGCACTCTAAATCCACACATATTTCAAGTATTTCTTTAATTATGGAAAGCCCTGCAGAAGTTAACTGATGGAGGAAACTAGGAGAGGCAGAACACAAAATCAAAATATGAATATGCCAAAAGATACAAAATGAAACTGATTTAATTATAAAGGTTTATTATACATTTCTTTTTTGTACTATTAGTGCTATTTCCTATTTCTTGATCTGTAATACTAGTATTGCATAGTTTAGTTTAGATATTTTTGGGGGATTGGTAGTAAAACTTCTTTAAATGCAGAAATTATGCTATATGCAACAAAATTAATTATTTTTCCCAGAACAAGTTGTAGAAATGATAGCCTCCTTTTAATGTTCTACTGTTGTTCTTTTGGAAGAAATATACAAGTATAGACAGAGCAGCTTTTAAGTTAGGTCTGTGGTATAGGCACTGCAGCATTGATCTTTTTTGTGAAATTGTGCTTAAATGTGCCTGGTTATATTTCTTTTTCTGTTTAAAATGTGCATATTAGTCTCCCCTTGACTCCCACATGAGCAGTAGATATTCTTCCTGATTTCTCCATATGGATTGCCCAGTTTCCTCCAGTTTCTTCTTTTTTAGGTTCCCTGGAAATAAGCTTTCACTGTGTGGGCCTTCTAATTCCTCTGAAAATGTGATGCATTATTACCTGCGATGTACAATGGGATTGTTCTGCTGAGATACAGTAAAAGTCCATGCAGGGATGCTTGGAGGTCAGAAACTGTTTTTATCTTCAGGTTGTAGTAACTTTGTTGGCAGAAGAGTGAGTAATGTGAACATATAATGAGCAATCTTACCTTATCTTATTTTCCATACAAAGTGAGGCATGCCACAGCGTACTTCGTAATACAGCAATGAGCTGCTAAATAAAATGTTGTCGTAAACAAGAAGAATGACGTTATGAAACGTGTCATATTCAAGTAAAATAAATTCCAAACTAGATTCAAAAGCAAGTAGTTGATTTCTGATCAGTAGTTATGTAGTTCCAATATTCTTTTTTTCATCTCTGTAGGTGGAAAAATGCTTGCATGCAGATGAATAAGAATCATGCGCTTTTTCTTTGATGTTTATAAAATATGTGCCTTTTGGTTTTGCTTTGATTTACAGTCTTCAGTATCCCAAACAGATTTCTGTCACTGTTCATGTAAATGAATAAAGAGACTGTCCATGTCTTTAAGTGTAACAGGGCTGACAGCATGGATGTGCAGGCAACACCAAATGTGAGTATATAATGCTAATGCATGGGACTTGTCCATGGCATGTCTTCCTTGGGTCTGTTTGTATGCAGTCAGGCAGTGCAAATGTCACCCTGGGCATATCCCTTGGGCATATCCCTAGTACAGAACTGCCCACTAGTGTATGTCTAAAGTAGCAAGATTTAGTAAAATGTAGATATTTTTCAGATTTTTGCATGATTTTTTAATTAATTTAATCCCTTAGTGTACCTGTTATGGTCATAAGTAAAACTAATACAGCTGTGCTAATACAGTAAGATAAATGAACCTAAGTTCATATGTTTTGCCAGTAGCTAATGCATATATAGTATTTACATGCATTATGTTTTTTAAGTTCCACTGAACAGACTACATCATAGTGCTTAATGGATGAGGGCATGGCAAATAGAGAATGCTGATTAAAAGACCACTATTGTCAAAAACTGGAATAACACATTCTATCTTATCCTGATGTTTTATGCTGCACTAATGTCCTTACAGATCTATATCTTATTGACACCTAGCAGATGTGGAATCTCACACATGCCACCTACAGGCATCCTTCCAGTTCTGAGAGTGTTTTCAAAAGCTAAGTTAAAAAATTACTTAAATGGGTTCATAGGTAATTATTAGGCTAATGACCACAGGTTGCCTTTCTAAGCCTAGCCATGCTTCTCGAAGTTGAGAATCAAACCCCGTACCTTGTGTCTGTAAAGTAAACATGTTGACTATTATGGCCACCTCCCCCCGCCTTTATTTATCTTTTTTGACCAGGATAGTCCTACTAGGCTAGTTAATGACTTCTTTTCAAGGGAGAGACCTGAAATGGTATTTATACTTCTTTGTCTTTGTCTTTTGGCTTTTCCCAGTCAGTGGTCGCCACAGCGGAGCTCCGGTCCGCTAATGATTGGCAGGGGTTTTTATGGTGCTGAGTTGCCAGCCTGACACCCAACCTTCAAAGAAGGCACACCCATTCACACACGCACCTACCTGCATGTCTTTAAATGTCACACGACTGCAGAGAGGACATGCAGACTCCACACAGAAGGCACTCCAGCCGAGAATCAAACGGGAGAACCTCTTGCTGTGAGGCAACAACGCTACTGCTGCACCACCGCGGACTGAAGTATTTATACTACTAGGTGAAATTTGGGCAGGGAATTGGGGAACTTCCCCTACTCTTTTTGATAGGTGTCATAGAATTTTTACATTCACCTGGGCTACCACCAACTCAGGCAGATGGGACCTCAGTTTAATGTCAGATCCAAAGAATGGCACATTCAGAAGTACATCACCCTCCCATGCTGCACTGCAGTTTCAGCAATCCATACTGTGTGAAAATATACCAGGGAGCCCGGAGTACTATAGGTGTGAATGGGATAAGCAGTAACTAATCTGTAATCTGTTCTAAGATAAATGCCAAAGAAGTTTTCAGAAAAGATGTTTTCTTTTCAGAGCAGTGTAGCTGGTATTCCAGGAAAAGAGCACTTTTCATACAACTACTATATAATTCAGCAAATACTTATTTTATTTCTTTAATGAAAATAAAAGGAGGCATGGCTATTAACACCTTATTATGTGTGTACCTCTCCCTGTGTCTAAAAATTCTGAAATGTTAATGATAATGAATTTCTAAAGGGAGTAATATACATTTTCATACTAACCATACTTGCTATGTACTGATAAGGCTGAATAGGAATTCCTCCCAAAGGAAGAGACAGCAAAGTCACACACTTTGTATGTGATGATGTCAGGATAATTTTGTTTAAGGGGAATACACTCTGAGATGTGGCTGTGTTATTCTTAGTCTGTAGCCATCCTTTAAATCAAGTCTGACAGTGACAAGCTTCATTCTGACTTAGTTTATATCCTGGATAGGAACAGATTCAGAGTCCATTTAGTTGCTGCTTTTTATAATGCTCTTTATGTTTTTGAAGCAATGATCCCATATAAATAGAAATCAAACTTAAGAGTTTAAATACTGCTTTGTAACAGCAACTGTTCCATAGTCACGTCTGTTTGGATTTGTTTATAATTTCATTTGTAACCAAACTGCCTTGTAGCATATGGCATAATAGCTCTGTCAAATGACTCATGCTGTTTTCTAAAAATAAATTGTGCACTGAATGTTTTGTCATCTAATTTACTGAATACACAAATCTGCAAGACCATGCTTTAATGCATACACATGCTTTTGTAAAAGTTCAAAATAAATTAATTTTGCAGTTGAGGTCTACTTGCAGGGATTCCTGCTACTAGTGTTCACTTAAAAATATTTTTCTTCTTTAGAATCAGTCCTCCATAGACGGAAAAAGAAGTGTTGCATTTGATCTAATGCATAAAATGGTGTGTGACAGGTATAGTAAGAGATATACTTAAAAATAGTTCCACTTTGTTTACCATGGGATGTTATTATACATACAGAAATCTGGTATTGCTGTATGAAATGTCCACCATTTGGTTCTAGCTACCCTTGCTGGTAAAGCAGCTAAGAGTAGAGGAGAGACAAAACAGCAAAAAGGGGTAGCTATGTTGTTGGCCAATACTCTGCTCAGAGAAGCATAAACAGAATGCAGTTTTAGTTGCACATAAGGGAGGTGACCATGCAGCTCCTGGGCTCTTTATAGTGGGAGTCTTTTTCAGTATAAGTGCATGAGTTTTCCAAAGTACTACTTCATTTATAGAATGTTGTTTTGTATCTATTAGGAAGCATGTATAACGCCTGTTTACTTTTGTTATTTTATTTTTATTTATTTTTTTTCTTTCTTTCTTTCTGGTCAGTCTACTTGCAGAGCAAACAGCAGTGTCAAAACCACAGTAAAACAGAATAATGTAACAAAATTCTAAAGAACCTAAACAAAAAAAAAAAAAAAAACTCTGCAAATGCTAAAAAGCTTTAATGGAGCAAAGCTTTCAGATTAAGAAATCCTTCATCAGTGTAACAAAATTCTATTAGATAGAACACACTTCATTAATAATACAATTCCAGTTTAATAAACAGTCCGTGTCATGCTGTAATAAACCATTTCTCACTTTTGTTCTGTGGTCAGTTGCTTTTACGTTCTTTTATCTGGTTCGTTATGCCTAGTGTAAACGGTTCATCATTACAGCAAAATGGGCATAATGGGACTGGTTCACAGCTTTTATTTTCTCAGGAGCTTAATCGAGATCCTAATGCTACTCAGAATCTTGGTGAGGCGAATGCTTTGGGTAACCTTACAACGCTAGTTAACCTTCTTTTAACTCGTGTGGAAGATTTATCACAGAAGGTTGAATTGAACGTTAGGCGGAACGTTCAATCCCCACAATCTGTTACATGAGTGAATACTAACAGCGCTACAACTTCCACCAGTGCCTTGGGAACACAACAACCATTTCAGGAAGTTAATGGCGCTCGCAGGCTATTGGCACAAGCCATTGGGAGCAGAGAGGGAGCTGAGTCGCGAATTAATACTAATTCCCAACAAATTTCCGACTTAAACACAGCTACCTTACTTACAATGGCTAATTTTCTTAATAAGAAGTTACATGTGGGGATTTATCTTTATGAGGATTGCTGAGTAGCTGTTTATCAATATATTATTATATGTTTTTACATGTTTTTTAGATGTGTTTTTTAAGTTTAAATTGGTCCTTTAATTGGATAATTGAATTACGTTTTAATAATGATTGCCATCATTATGATGTTTATATAAATAGGAAGCTGTGTCTTTTACTGTTTGTCTGAAGAAGGTTGGGTAATAACTCTTCCGAAAGCGCTAACGTTTAATAAACAGTCCGTGTCATGCTGTAATAAACCATTTCTCACTTTTGTTCTGTGGTCAGTTGCTTTTACGTTCTTTTATCTTATACAATTCCAGAAGTCACAAGACACAGCCCAGCCAACAATACAGCATTCATTAATCAATTAGTCCTGTTAAAAACATAGTAAAAATATATAGATACTTACATTTTTTATGTATACATTATTTTCACTTTAAACATAACTGTTTATATTTAAGTATAAGTTTTAAACTAACCGTAGCATTTATACCAGGTTATAGTCTACCTGTAACCTAACAATCCATTCATATTCTCTCAACTCCAATCTATTATTCATATTAGACAGCATTTCAATCACTCTGAAAACAAACTCATGTTCCAAATCTTTTTCAGTTTCATGGTTTACTAGGGAATTGGTCAGAACACCCCTTCTTATCTTTGACCTATGTTCTATAATTCATTCTTTTAGTTTTCTAGAAGATTTCCCTACCTAAAAACTTGAACATCTCCTTCACATAGCTAAATAAGTAATAAAATGGGTGGCACACATAGCTGAACATTTAAAGCTGTATTCTCTCCCAGTCCTCGGATGTACAAAATTATTATCCATGCACAAAACATTGTAACAAGAACAGTTGTAGCAGGGGAAGGTACCCGTATTATTACCGAATCTATGATTTTTTTCTAAAATTCATATCTATGTAACACAGATGATTTTTTTAAATTCAAGCGGTTTCTAAATGCAGAATTTGGTCTTTCTCCTATATACTGCTTAATATTGGGCATTGCTTGTAAAATACTCCAGTTATATGTAATTACCTCTTTTACAGCCTCAGTACATCTGCTATAAGTTTTTACATAACTTAATATATCTTGCTTAATACCGTTAGTGTTGCCATCCCATACTACATCACCCAAAGATGTAAGGCTTAGCGTTATTCTCTCTTTCATTAAGGACCTCATTATTATTATCTTCCAATAGATGTTTACTGTAACGCCTGTCCATACATTCTGTGGTCATATCATCCATCTGATTAATACATCTACTAGTATCCGTATTCAGTCTACTCACATGTAGATATTGACTTTTTTACGATCCATTTAGAAGCATGTTTAGCGTGCATACTCATCTTGCGCAAAAATCTATTAGCACGCACATCTTTCTTATGAAAACACTTGTATTAATATTAGTATCATCATGCTCCATTCTAATGTCCAAAAAATCAATGCTTTTTTTGGGAGGAATTCATTTTAAATTGTAGAAAATCAGTCATATGATTTAAAAAGTCTATAAATTCATTAAGTTTGCACTGCTCGCCCTCCCATACAAAAAACACGTAATTGACAAATAATTTATAGAAAGTTACCTTGGAAGTGAATTTACTGGGTGCATTGTAAATAGTTGTCACTTCCCATTTATTCAATGTAAGATTAGCATAGGTGTTGGTGATGGGAGTACCCATCACCATACCTGCAATCTGATGGTACAATTGTTCATTAAAAATGAATATATTATTCTCCAATGCCAGCTTCAGTAGTTCACATAGTGTCTCAGTCTCCCTGCCTTTCAATTGATCATGTTCACATAACAATTCTCTGATAGCATTTACACAATACTGATTTGGAATCACTGTCAATAGAGACTTTATATCTAAAGTGACAAATAAAAAGTCATGGTTTTCATTAATCCTATACCAATCGCGTAGCTTAGTTAAAAAGTTACCAGTATCCCTGATGTAACTTTCAACATACACAAGATATCCCTAACAGAACCAAGATGCTATCCTCCAAAAAAAGGAAGCCAATCTGGTGGTCCTCTGCCATAAACAAACTCTACAACAGAAGAAAGAAACTGTTGCAAAAAAAAAAGAGTAAAATCCCATGATTGGAAGAACTCCCTGGTCAGCCTCAGTAAGAAGCTGAGATCCCTCATAAAATCCTCCAAAGCTAGTTACGAAAACAAAATCGCCACTGATTTTAAAGACAACCACAAAGCATTCTATAGCTATGTCAAGAATCTCAATGGCAACACTCAGATCTGCTCTGAGTTACAGCACAATGGCACTAAATATACAGAGTCAACTGATATTGCCAACATCCTGGTAGATAGGTTCAGTACTAACTTTATCCCCCTCTCACCCCCTGAAGGGCCCATCTGTATACCGGAAGAATGCAAAGTTCCTGTAATCACGGCTGCACAGGTAAAAACCGCACTCTCCAAAGCCAAGAACACAAAATCCATGGGACCTGACAACATCCCAGGCTGCATTCTACATGAACTACAGAATGAACTGGCACCCCACCTAAGTACCATGTTCACTCATAGCCTTACCTCAGGCTTTGTGCCCACTGAATGATGCACAGCGATGGTTATCCCACTCCACAAAGGGGCTATGGAACGTATCACAATGGAACTTATAAACAATGACACTGGTAATCTCTGGACCCCACCCAGTTCGGGTTTGTAAAAGGCAGATCATGTCTGCTAAACCCGATAGACTTCTTTGAAGTGGTCACCAAAGCCGTAGATGAGGGTAAGGTGATTCACACAGTCTATCTAGATCTCGCCAAGGCTTTCAACACCATCCCTCACTCTGGAATTATAGATAAACTCACTAAACTAGGTATAAATCCCTATGTCACAAGATGGGTTGCCAACTGGCTCACTGACAGAACCCACACTGTGAAAATAGCAAACTCCAAATCCGACTTCAGACCAGTGACAAGTGGAGTACCAAAGGGTTCAGTCCTGGGTCCTCTCCTGTTTGGTATCCACTTCTCTGACATACAGGCTAACACAGAAGGTCTTTGGCTAATGGAGTTCACAGAGGACTGCAAACTAGGAGCCATAATCGAAACTCCTAACAATGTGGACATCCTCCAAAAGAGCCTCACTGACACAGATGCCTGGTGTCAAAGCCATGGCCTCAAGCTCAATGCCAAAAAGTGCATTGTCATCCCTTTTGGTAAAAACTCTGTACCCATGAACTACCACATAGGCGGTAGTCTACTTAACACCGAAAAGTGTGATAAGACCTTGGGACACAGGTGGACAGTAGTCTCTCCTTTGATAATCACATCGCCACAGTAATCAGGAAATCCTTCTATTTGGCACACCTCATCACAAAAGGTTTCTCATCCAGGAAAAAAAGAGGTCATTGTTCCCTTCTACTCGTCACTCATTAGACCCATTATAGAATACAGTGTCCCTTTTAGTATGTACCTCACAAGACATCTACAACAACTAGAAAGGCCGCAGAAATACCTCACAAAGAGGATTACTGGCCTCAAACAGATGCCCTACACAGACTATCTCAAAAAACTCCAGCTTTACTCCGTTGCATATCGCCTACTCAGAGGCGATCATCTCTGTCTAACATACAAAGCTATGTCAAACCCAGAGCCATTGGACATGCTCCACTTAAAGAAATCCCAATCCCTCTGAGCTACACACTCTAAGGACCTAAACTTTGTCACCACAATAAACAGAACATGCTGGAGGGATAGATTCATGTCCCAGAGACTTCTCATACTCTGGAACAAGCTACCTATCTATATCAAACAAAGCTCCTCATTAGCACTCTTCAAGAAAAAATCTTGATGATTGGATGGGAGATAGGAAATTCACCCCGGGGATCACTTCTGTGGCTCTGCTTGACAGGGGCACAGGAAAATAATTTTCTTGGGTGGCGAAAGCCAGGGTACCTTTTTTGGTTAGGCTTATATAGACCCTAGGGCCAATAGCCTAGTACCTACCTATGAACCTATGAAAACATTCTGTAAAAAAAATAAAAATGACTCAGTGGCCCAACCTCTACCTAAGACAATCGGTCATTGGTGGGTGAGACAAAGATTTATGAACTCTTGGTAGGCCATAGAGCACTGGAATCACTGGACAAGTTATATTAAAGTAGTTAAAAGTTTTGGCAGAAATTTAATTCATAAGTTGTAAATCATAATTACACATATTAATATTACTTATACATTTAGAGCTATCAATACTAGTTATCTTCTTAAAGGCAGACACATCAGATACAACTTCATTCATTGATCTGATGTAATCATCTTGATTCATTAAAACAACTGCCCCCTCCCTTATCAACTTCTTTGATTACTATATCATCATTCTCCTACAGTTTTAATAAAGCCCTACATTCATTCTTTGGCAAATTATACATTTTTTTGAAGCAGTTCTGTTCCTAAACTTTGAAAAGTTGCTGTTTGCAAACATTATGAAAGACAGTAATCACAGGGTTGCTTAGAGGTATAAATGTGCTGGACTTCTTACACATCTGTGAGTAAATCAACAGAGAATCCTTAAATATTAATTTTAAATTTAAATTACATTGTAACATTTTTAAGTTAGTAAAAGCATTGACAATGGAATCTGTATTCGAGAGAATAAACTTTATACTTCTGTTCAACAACAAAATATCTGATAGCAGTAGTTCTAATTTGGATAAATTAATAACTGCATTATTATTTACTATAAATGATGATTTGATCAGCTGCATGTGAGTAGCCTGTTGTATCACTTTATTCCTCCTTCTCTTCTTAGGGATCACTCCCTGGAAGGATCCCATCTCTGCGTCATAACCTTCTTGGGTAAATTCACACATACTGCTAATGAAACCTTTGGAAAACCCTCAGGCATATTAATGCCATCTGAGTAGGAGGATTAGCAGGAACAATCATAAGAGAAGAGGTGGGTTTATGTGGACCGCGCAGTGGTGCAGCGGTAGCATTGACACCTCACAGCAAGAGACTCTCTGGTTCGATTCTCGACTGGGGTGCCTTCTGTGCAGAGTCTGCATGTCCTCCCTGTGTTCGTGTGAGTTTCCTCTGGGTGCTCCAGTTTCCTCCCACTTTACAAAGACGTGTCTGGAGCGTTTCTTCCAGGCCTCTTCTGAAAATTGGCTTGTTCCAAGTCGGACTTTCCTGGTTAACAAATGTAAAATAAAAAAAAAAAAATAAAATAATAAATAAATAAGACACAGAAGTATGGGCAAGCTGTTGGGTAGAAGGATTAATATTGGTGGAATTAGTGGTTAGAAGCAATGTAATAACATCCATTTCATGCATTCAGCCACATTGTGTTCTCTTCTCTCTCATTATTTCCTTTACCCTCCATTCCTTTGGCCAAGAAAATATATTACCAGTCTGAAAGTCCTTGATATCTCTCATAAATTTGTGCTTTTTAATACCTTCAAGTTGGCGGTCATAAGCAGGTAATCATTCCAGCATTTTGCTATATACAGGAATATGATCTTTAAAAGTAGGCAAAGCTGAAATCACACCTTCAGATGTATTTATTTCTTCTTGTTTGTCCACCTCAGTCTTATGAAAAAATTGGTTCATCAGTGTCATAGAGTCAAAACTAAGTTACAAGTTTAGTTCCTGCCATTTTTTGAAGAGATCAGGATATGTTTTTCCCAAAAGAAGGCATTTTTAAAATTTTAAGCCCTTTTGGAACTATATCAAGTTCTATATAAGCTGAAAAACTAAATTGTTGCCATTGTAGCATTTTAAATATTCATACTTTACATTGTAAAGAATGTATGTGGGTCAAGCAATTATCCTTAGATTGTAGAACATCAGTTCCATTAGTGGCAGCCACATTATTCACCTGGTTAAGTCCACTTACATTTCATTGAGTCTGTCTCTCCCAATAACACAATGAGCTCATTTATTTTTTGGGGTGACAGCTCATTTATTCCCCTGGTATGTTAGTCAGGTAAATCAGGAGTGGAAGCCATCTTTCACAGTTAGAGATGGAATTTTCTGTTAAGTTTTAATGTCCCCTCCACATTCTAGTTAAGTCCTCGAGTCCATCCTTGTCTTTGCATATGAAGAGATCAGTTAGTGCTGACCACTTTGAAGACAAGCACCTCTATGTCAGGACAACTGTGCACCAGGGACTCTGCCATGAAGAGCGTACCATGCGAATGTGTTCCCCGTTCCTTCAAATGAGGTGAGCAGAATAAGAGTTAATAATCTTTTCCTCCTCCCTGCCAGTGGCAACAGGGTGTCCAAGACACTAACTGAACTCAAGTCGCCCGAGCCATAGTCAGGGCTTTAGTCCTGTATGCAACAGAGCAGGATTTTTACTTTTATAAACAAAGAATGTAGGAGCTGTTTGCAAAATATTTGGTTGTTCATATCTATGTCCAATGAGAGATAGGAAAAGAACACTAGGAGAAAATCAAAACCAAGAGAACCTCCTAGGAACCAATGGGTAGAGCATGATGTTGCTGGTGGTAGTAAGAGTATGTGAAGGGGAAGTTGATAGATGATGCAGAATGGGAAAGAAAGTGGTTTCAGCTCACCTTTAAAATGTACCTTGCTGTAATTCGGCATATTCTTTTAGATAAGTGTAAGACAGAAGAGCTACCCCAGCATTAAAAACACATGAATGCCACTTCTACTAATTGGCAACATTGCTTTTCTTTATCATCATAGATATCATTGTTTTGTTTGTTTTTGAGTGACTTATATTTAGAGTTTTTATTCATACCATTCAGTCACAGCTAGTTTGTTGCAATTACGCTAGGCATTCAGAATGGCTGTACTAAGTCACAAGTCTTTTTGAGTGAGAGGGTATCCTAATTGTTGGTGATGATTGGGGTTGGTAAGAAAATTTGCTGATTATGAGGGTTCAGAATTAACCAGAGTGGGACATAGATCATAGACTCAGACTTGTATTCTTCTAGTAGATAGGGCTTAAGGATCCTCAGGCTTTGAAATGGTGCTAAAAGACATGATGGCTTCAGCAACAAACAGAACCTAATAATGATCCTTTATTTTATAAGGTGGTCTGATGATGGGGCAGGGCTAGGACTGGGTGGGAAGGAGGTTCCTCCTGAGAAACATGTAGATGGGGAAATTACTTTTGTGTCCGGCACTTATGGTGAACCTCTTCATAAACTTTTGGCCATAGATAGGGTGTTGCTGGTGATTTAAGGCATGTAGCTTGACTGAGAAGTGAGATAATATAATCGGTGTGGAATCGTTACCTTTCTCCTTGAACCAAATTACTACTACCTTTAAAGTACGATACCCATTGGCTGGCAATATACATGTCAGTAAACAAGAAAACATTTCCAGCTAAATGTGCCATTGCTGGAAGATAGTAAAACAGGAAATGAAGAAGACAGAGTTACAGAGACTCAGACTAGCTTGCCCATGATGAGGGGTATGTAATGGGTGCAGTGCATATTACCCTTAACATTTCCACAAGTCTGACAGTCACTCAGGGAGAGTACTTTTCACAGGAAAACTGGCAGCAATTAGCAAGGACTAAATGTCTGAAGTGCAATTCTAGAACAGAAAGAGGGGAAAAGGAAGCAGCATTAAAATTATGGTGTCCAAACAGGAGTTACAAATGGAAAGGAAGAGACATTTAAGGAGGTGACTGGATGGAGGACAAATGAAAGCATTTAAGAAACAGAGCAAAAAGTTTAATAGTGTATAGGATAGAGAGAGGAGACTTAGGAAAGTGGAAACAGCTCTTTAAGACTCTTTAATAGTGATTTAATATTGCCCGTAAGGTGACATCATTGCAGTGTGCAGATATTCATTCAGGCATGCAAACACATATGTTGGCATTATTTCAGTACAAAGAAAGAGAAAGAGAAAATACTGCTGTTGTACAGGAGCACAAATACAGAAGCAAGACAAGACATTGCCATTAAAGTCATATTTTTCTTTCCAATTCCCATCATTGCCTTACAGCAAGCCCAAAACAGATATATTACAAAAGATTGCTAAGATAATATGAAGGTTCATCATTCTAACTTCATGTAATAAACACCACTGCACAACCATTAATAAATCAAAGTGGCTAAACCAAGACACTTGCTCTGGGAACAATAAAGGTAGTCCTGAACCATACAATACGATGCAAAGTAAGCAGCCAAGGATAACCAAAACTAAAAACTTTAATAAATCCAAGACAACTCCACAGTGTACAGAATGTCGACTAAGAACTAATATACTTAAAATTTTTGCTGCTGATCCTAAGAAAAATAGAAAAGGAAAAATAGTGAACCAATAAGAAAAAAGAAAAAAAAAAGATGAAAATAACAAGTCTGTGGATCACTTTTATGCATGTTTTAATTGATGTATTTTTTAATGGATCTTTTATGCATATATTTATGAATGTTTTTAGTATTTTTTGTGCATATATAAGATTTATTTATCTATTCATATATTAGGTGATTCTTTATAAATATTTTTTACAATATATTTATATATTTATATATATATATATATATATATATATATATATATAATTTTTTTATTTTTATACTATTTACATTTTTATAATATATATGATGGATTTTTATAAGTATATTAGTTCTTCCAAATGGTCAAGGAATATTAGAATGTATATATTTTTTTCAATCAATATCATCCTGAACCCCCGTGTGAACAATATGTTTTTGTTACCTTTTGTTACTACTTGATTAAATATTGTCAGTACATACACAGCTACTAAGGAATGTAGCCCTTTTAAGAAATGGTCTTACAAATCAATCAATCAATTAATTAATTAATTAATTAATTAATTAATGTATTTATGCCAGCCCACTTTTTGTTGTTGTTTTTGTATATAAGTGATGTTTTTTGTCTATTTTAATCGACTCTGAAGAAGTCTCCGAATAGGAGACGAAAGCGCTTAGTCGACATTCTGTACACTGTGGAGTTGTCTTGGATTTATTAAAGTTTTTAGTTTTGGTTATCCTTGGCTGCTTACTTTGCATCGTATTGTATAGTTCAGGACTACCTTTATTGTTCCTGGAGCAAGTGTTTTGGTTTAGTGCTGTTTTGGCTTCCGCTCTTCTGAGCTTTGGTTACGAAATCAAAGTGGCTACCAATATCTACCAGGGCAACTTTAAACTCACTGACATTCAAAGTAATCAATAATAGATGCTGCCTTCCATTAAAGAACAAAGTACGTCTTAAAAAATATTCATATCCTATAAGGAACTGCAGTGACTCTGTTGTACCCATCACATTATACACTATCGATAATTGACAAAGTCTTCACTAAAATTTTCCTAGCAAGTTGGAAAATACTCTCCCAAAATACAAAATACATTCTACCACATTTAGAAATGGCCATAAAACATCTCCATTAAGATAACTGCTCTACTAAACAATATTAATAATTAGTGAAAGGATGTGAAGGATCATGTATGGTTTCTTAGCATACCACAGTAGGAGTTAACAACAAGCATGCCTTCTATGACATCATCCACCTCCTTGATGTACCGGGTGCCATATATTGCATACATGAAGCAGTAAAGGTCTCAGGTGGTAAAGAATCACAAAGGTCTGTGAACAGAAATGCCAGCAATGCCATGAACTGACATGTAATGTGTTACACATGTTGAATCATAGCCAGAGTTCCTGCACAGCACCTAGAAGGTTCACATGATTTCCATGTGGCACATATCGCAGCCATTTCTCTACTTCTTGCATACAGAAGAAGTTCCATGCAACCATTAAATTGGTAAGGCCAGACACTGCGGCTATGGTTACTGTTAAATGTATACAGGTACACGTAGGGATTTCAACTGTGCTGCCAAGTACTGTGCTTTTATGGATGTTTCACTTCTTTAGCAATTCGTACATTCATCAATTATGCAGCTGTTGGTTGCTGCTATTACACCACACCCTTGTTGAATGATGGTATTGATGTGCCTTCCTTCTTGCTCTGTGTGTGTGTGTGTGTGTGTGTGTGTGTGTGTGTGTGTGTCTGTGTGTGTGTGTGTGTGTGTGTGTGTGTGTGTGTGTGTGTGTGTGTGTCTGTGTGTGTGTGTGTGTGTGTCTGTCTGTATCGGTGTGTGTGCCCATACAGACTGTACCAGTAACCTGTGACTACCCAACCTGACTCCTCACCAGCATATTATAGAGCATGCAACATGCCACAAAACCTCTGCAGGTTGTGACAGGATCATATTAGAGTGCCCTGACAGACAGGGCAGGAGTACTGGTCTTTGAACAAGTTCAACACATGTGCAGTGATATTGTATGTTTGTGGATATGTGGTGTTATACTGTTGCCCAGATGGAGGTATGGACTGTGTACCCTACAATGGCCTCCCTCCATAGCCATGACGGGTACATATCCTTCCTGGCCTCTGACAGTTGTGCCACTGAGTGATGGTGACAATGGCAGTCTTCCACATGGATGTGGACATTCCAGCAGTTTGTGCCACAACAAACATCAACAAATGAATTATTAGTTTGCTACTGGCCTCTGTGTCCTCACAGATACCACGCAGCACAGCAATGAGATTCATACAGGACTGAATTTCAGTGGACTCTGCCAAGATGACAGTGTGGCATATGTGTTAATTGATATCTAGTGCTGTCCACATGTCAGTGCCACCTGTAACATGTGATGTCATCCAGCACTCCTGGAAGGCTGTATAATGGTGGCTATACCCACATATGCTGCATGTAGTATGTACATCATCTGCTGCCTCAGCCTCAGCGAGAGCTTCACTGGTAGTTGGAGCCATATAGGATCCTTGTCTCACTTGGGGTGGCTAGCAATCATGCCATATTTCTTTATGCTCAGGTATGAATGAGGCCACACCTTCAGCCTGTGCTGAGGGTGTATCAACACCCAGGATGAAGACAGACAGTGCCAGTGTGTCATTAGACTGTAACTCTTGTATTCTTTTCTTCCAATAATCTTCCTTGGCTCCAGTGCAGGTGCTGATATCAGCCTGTCATTGTTTCTCAGCTGTGCAGTTGTCA
The DNA here is from genome assembly GCF_019279795.1 of Protopterus annectens. Taxonomy (NCBI): domain Eukaryota; kingdom Metazoa; phylum Chordata; order Ceratodontiformes; family Protopteridae; genus Protopterus; species Protopterus annectens. The sequence goes on from NC_056745.1 coordinate 221,623,817, forward strand.
ACATAGCAATTCACTTCCCTGTGAACACATAGAAAAATAAACCCTTGAGTGATTATGGGTACCTGAACTAGACCCATTCCCATGTAGTATTCACTTTAAGGTGGTCCAGGCATGATGCACCATACAGAACTTAACCTATCTATGCTGCCATCCTGACATGGTAGTATGCTTATTTTTTCTAAAATACTTCATAGCCAACAGTTGCTGCAGTTAGCCTAAGATGTCTATGTGCAGTGCAAATGTAGTTTGGTATGATGTACTAACCTGGTGCACCATCCACTGATGAGGGTGGGTCCATCATGGGTCCACTGTGATCTCACTGTCCACTCTTCTAGGAATAATCCCAGAACCAGTGTCCCCTTGTATGAACACCCAAAACTCCTCTGGCTCTGTTTTCCTCTTGCTTCCACCCATGGCCAACCTCTCAGCTGCTATGGAACGTACATCTGTGTAGCCTTAGCATTATGTTGATAACATACTTATGATATTGCTGCAAAGTACATGTTTGTCCCTGCCATGAAATTTATGTCATGGAGTACTGTCTGCCATACCTGTCATATAAAGGCTGGTAATTATCCCCTCTTCCTGATGCCACCCATGAGGAACTATAACCAGGTTATCTGGTGTCCTGTGCGGTTCCCTGATGCAGAGCCACCCACAACTTTTAGCCGAGGACCAGAAAAGGAAAAAAAAAAAAATAAAAAGCAAAACGTCTCTTAAACTTGAGGCACAAAAAAGAAGCTCTTCTGCTCTGAAACTGTAACAAACCTCTGGCTACAAGTCAAACCAGTGATTTGCTACAGTTAAAGTACCACACAAACAGTTTCAGCACTTCACCGTGGACACAAATACAGTGTTATTATCCAATTCTAAATACCAGTACTGCATTTCTGCATCATTGGCATCTGCTAATTATGTCTCCTAAGACCTTGCAGTTGCCCCCTTTGCCCCACTCTAGCTATGCCTCTGCAACCACATGTCCTAAGTACTTATTGCTGGACATCATTTTTATCAGGGCTGAAATTGTCCAGCATTTGTATGTAGTCTGGTGATCAGAAGCATTGTACTGCCCACAGACCCATCTCACAGTTCAGTAAGCAGTTCCCCTATACTGTGGTCCCTTTTCCACTGGATAATATTGTACCCACCCTCATAAGTTAACTATCTCCACACCATATCAACAAGAAGAGGAATAAGACCCCCTTTGACACCTCACCCTAGATCGCCCTTGGCTAAAATTGTAGTTTTCACTTCAGGATACATGAGCAGTACCTGGCAACTGTTGCATGTATATGCTGGACAGGTGCATGGTGGACATTATGCATGCTGACTACAATATGTCAGCAGTGTGTGTCTTTTCATTGGTCCTCCTATCTTCTGCTAATTGATGGTGGCCGAGTAGTCATTTACTATGTCAACCATGCTTTTTACCTTCCTGGGCTGCTTGTTCCAGTGATGACTCACATATTTAGCAACTTGTACATTCCTCATCCTGCAGTCACTTGTCTGTCTGTCAGTGGTTGGCCTGTTGATCTTATAATAAAGTTGTAAATTCTACTGTGTATTGGCACTTATGTGTCTAATTTAACTAGTGCCCATTGTAACTATTCCTACATGATATTGTGCAATCCAAGATGTTAAAATCTTGCCATGGACCACATGATATCCAGGAACCAAGAACTGGAGCTCAATAGTACAAAACTTCCAAGAAATGAATAAAAACAAGAGGATGTGTTCAACATAATTTAATAAAACTTTATAAACAGCAAAGTTTTCAAGCTAATGCCCTTTATCAATGCTTCACATAAAATACAATGATGTTCCATGTTTAAATAACAAGTAATTTGCATAACTAACTGATTATTAATTAATATGAAGATTCATCTGTCTGTCATCTGTCATCATCTGTCATACGTCTGAGCTTTACTCTCCTGAGTATATCCTGATCGCTTTGTACTTTCCTACTTATACATCTAATACTCACGTCTGAGCTTTACTCTCCTGAGTATATCCTGATCGCTCTGTACTTTCCTACTTATACATCTAATACTCACGTCTGAGTTTTACTCTCCTGAGTATATCCTGATCGCTCTGTACTTTCCTACTTATACATCTAATACTCACGTCTGAGCTTTACTCTCCTGAGTATATCCTGATCGCTCTGTACTTTCCTACTTATACATCTAATACTCACGCCTGAGTTTTACTCTCATGAGTATATCCTGATCGCTCTGTACTTTCCTACTGATACATATTTTCCTACTCATACTTGCACTACTTTTCCTCCTCTGCTATTTCCATGTCATAAGTTACTTGATTTTAATTATTGCTTAAAGTCATTAATGCTCTGATGATTTTGTCACGCCTTACAAAACACATTTTTTCATTCTGATATATGTATCAGTTTTAGATCATATTGCATAATAATGTTAATATTTCAGGTTTGTGAATATTTTTTTTATATTTGCCCTTTTTTATGCATATTTTGAATATTTTCTTTTTCATTGTTTTCTGTCTTCTAGCCCTGGTCTTGTCTGAAAAGTAGTCCTAATTCAGTAGTCTTAGGTAGTTAGTGAGACATCAAAATAAAACAGAAATGTTCTGCTAGAGTACACTGTGTTCCATTCCAGCATGAAGTAATGCAGCTTGTGATAGAAAGCAATGCGTGTGAACACAGTTTCATTCGACTATATACAGCTGCAGCATTACTAAAACAAAGCGACCGCTGCTTTGATGTCTTTGCTTGTTATTGCCTGAATATTGGGAGGCTGGCAAACATTCTGTTAGAAATTTTCTCTGGAGTTGTTTTCCCAAGTAGTACTGATAAATGATCAGGCTGCCTTTAAGTTAGATGTGTGTGTGTGTGTGTGTGTGTGTGTGTGTGTGTGTGTGTGTGTGTGTGTGTGTGTGTGTGTGTGTGTGCGTGTGCGTGTGTGCATGTGTGTGTGTGTGTGTGTGTGTGTGTGTGTGTGTGTTTGTGTGCATATATGCATATATATATATATATATATATATATATATTAAATTACATTATATACATGAATGGATGATCAGTTGATATTCCGAAAATTATGTTTTTATGAACTCAGTATTCTGAGTCGCGGTACAGTGTGGATTGGGAAATGTATCCCTTTCCTTACTGTAGTGCCATCTTAGAATTAGAATATTTAATTTGCAGGGGGTGTGGGGGGGCACAGCCCCCTACAGGGGGTGCAGGGGGGCTTGCTCCCCTGCTAAAACATGAATGACAGTGTAGGTGTTTAACATATATTTGCACCTACACTGCCATCATTTTCAGTGCATATTTTACACTGCCATCATGTTTGAATTTTGATATAAATGTCAAATCTGTTGATGTTGATCAACTGAGTTGACATTTTAACTCATTAGTATTCATGCAGAATGACGTCAATTTCAGAATATCGACTGTTCATGTATATACATGTCAATATTTTGATAGTAAACTATATATATATATATATATATATATATATATATGTATGTATTTACTTACTTTTATTGAATATTGATATCGACATGAATATTGTCGACACCAAATGATCAACATTATACCCATCAACATGCTACTAAGCATGTGATAAGCTTCAATCTCAAGAGAATATTGTTTTTTGCAGTGGGGCAAGCCCCCATGCAACCCACACCCCCTGCTAATTACATATTTTAACTCAGAGATCTCACAGTTCTTGGAAGAAAGGAAAAATTCTCCAACCCTGAGAAATGTCAAATCTGCTACTTTTGTTGACAAGTGTCAGGATATTACTATTACATTTATGTACTGAAGGTACTGATTTACCTCTGTAAATGATACTGCATATCCTGTGAAATGCTACTGCAATACTTATGGTAAATGCAATAAACATTTCTTTTGTTGACAAATGGTATTAAGCTTTTCTTTCTTGATGTGTAAAGGTTTGGTTTGTGTAGTGGAATTTGTGAAACAATGCATTAGCTTTTTAAACTTAATTAGCACAGACCAGTAAACAATCTTTAATTTGCCGAGGAATCATTTTCTTAAGACTCCTATTACTTACTTATACCCAGCAATGATCTCAAAAAAATGATAATGCTTAAGACTGGGTTGAACAGAAAGAGGCATTGTTGCCATGAGAAGAAGCCAGTAGCAATGTATTTTGTCTTTTCCTGGTTAGGGGTCGTCACAGCGGAACTCTAGTCCGCTAATGATTGGGAGTGAATTTTTTATGGTGCCAAGTTGCCAGCCCGATGCCACCTTCGAAGAAGGCACACCCATTCATGCACGCACCTACCTGCATGTCTTTAATGTCACTTGACCGCGGGGAGGACATGCAGACTCCACACAGAAGGCACTCCAGCCGAGAATTGAACGGGAGAACCTCTTGCTGTGAGGCAACAACGCTAACAGCTGCACCACCGTGGCATACCATGAAAAGAAGCCAATGAATAAGAAAAAAAAAACAAGAAAGAAAATCTACCAGATTTTCTGGATGGGTGCTTTAGATAAGATAGTTCTTAATGGTTACTACATAGTGTCACATGATGAGGCAATGATATAACAAGACAGATTCTCTGAGATATTGTCAAACACAAGTAGCAGTCCCACTTTCCTGAAAATTATTTAGAATTCCAGCTATAATTAATGCAGACACAATTCCTGCAGTAATGGAAAATGCTGTACTATCCTATAATTCCAAAGTTTATTTTTATACTACTGCAATAACATACACTGCATTTTCTGACCCTACAGTAGCAGAGATTTTTTTTTTCATTATTTTTTTATTGAAATGATGGATAGTTTGACGACCCCCCCCCCCTACTTAAACCTGGGACAGTAACTAAGGAACCTCAATCCTCACCACAATCTCCAGTAAGGGAGTGTCAGTGAAAGCAGGGATACAACACACAATTTCCCCAAGGGAACACTGGGAACAAGCTCCAAACTTGGGACTGAACTATTTGCTTCAGTCCAGATCCCCAAATGAGTCTTCACACTACCCACTGCAAAGCACTGTGTCCCATTTCTATGTATTTGACACACTTACTCTTAAATATTTGATAATCACACATACAAACACTCTTGAGAAAGAGTGTCACAGATTTTCCTGCTATGTCCTCTTTTCCAAATGACACAGTAACACTGCCACTAGTCAAAATACCATGATACCCTTCAAAAGGGGAGTTCAATTATATGGAGTAAAATAAATATTGATATAAAAGGTAGCATGTAATCCAAGCAGTAAGGCTTTTTGGAGTGGCTTGTGTTATCACAATAACCATAAATACTTTCAGGTTACTAAAAGTGCTTTCTAAATAATTAAGAAGGTAATAAAATATTTAATAAATAAAAATGATTTAAAACATATATACACGAATAACTGATTTCAATTAACTACAGTTTCACAGACAAGAATTACAAAAATAACACTGTAGTATAGGTTCTCACTGATTGAAGAAAAACTCTAACTGATCTCTAACTGTCTAAAGATTATCTGTCACTGTCTTAATTTATTTAACTCAGCAAGGCAAGATGATACTCTTATTTCTTCAAAACAAAATAAGAATGTATGGCCACTCTTTAGGCTGTTCAGTCTGGTCCTCAGCGACTGGAATAACAACTCCTACTATTTCTTCTGAACAGCTCTGGAAAACTCTGAGTGATAAATACTGATCTGGAAAACAACAACTGACAACTGCAACAACTACTGTACTACTGAACAACTGCAACTGCACTCAACTTAGTCAGAACCTACTTTTTATAGCAGAATCTTTTAAAAGTCACAGACAGCTGAAACTATCATTATTTATTAAAATGCTATTTTCTACCAGTTCTACAACAGTCTTAGGAGAAGTAAAGTTAAACAATTATCTTGGGAAAACTAAATGTATAAAAATGTCAACATCTGCTATACTTTGTGAGTAGACTGTTTCTGCAGGGACACATTAAAATGGAGAATACAGATTAAAGATAGCATAACTCTCACACTGAATTTACTGGAGAGCACATAATTTCAAAAAAAAAATCAGTCCAATGCACACTATTAAACACTAAAACACTTGTAAATGCCAGACAGTGTTCCTAATTTGACTCCAGAAACAGTTATTAGCTGCATTTTGTGTAATAAGCCAGAACAGAAGTAATGAAAAATGACACGTGGATATTTGCTACTAGATATAATATAATGCAGCCCACGTTACAGCCTACCTTTGGCTGTCCTGTATAAGGTCTTATTTGTACTCGGCTATGATACCTCTCAACTATCCCAGATTTTAAATAAAATTTTAACGCTTTTCCTGTTAATCCCTCCTAAAACTAGCAACTTTTGGATCAAAGGTGGTGAATTACATTTAATAAAGAATGACAATAATTAGACTTAGTGACTTCTCGTTCTTCAGAAAATGTATATTAATTCACATATTCTTAATCTGCCAATGTTTCAAGTTAATAGTGTTAATATTTTAAAAGTGTCTTTGATTGTCCTTGATTATTTCTGAATTTGCCTCTGATTCTGTTGAGACTTGTCCCTGATTGGTTAAGAGCTATGTATGATGCTTTGTTATACTCACAATGACACAGTAAAGCTGTGGTATGTTTGACAATCCAAAGCCTTAAGTAATGAGGCAGAGATTCGCAAAAATATTGCTGTCAGTGCAATCTGGGAATGCCACAGTGTCCAGCAGCATAACAGTGATATTCCACAATTCGAAGACATGATAACACTGCAATGAACAGCAGTTCATTTTAGACCAAACCGTGCTAGTTTTCACTCTACCCATCCAGGTAATGCAATTACACAGGTACCTTCAAACACACACACACACACACACACACACACACACACACATGCACGCACGCACACACACACGCACACACACACACACGCACACACACGCGCACGCACGCACACACACGCACGCGCGCGCGCACACACACACACACACACACACACACACACACACACACACACACGTGGCTTTGCAGGACTTACCTCTCATTGAGCTATTAGCCCCAGTATTTCCATTGTATGTAGTGATTAGGTTTGCCTTGTTTTTCAGCTTCATTCCTCAGACAGCATGGTAGAGCTATTCTCTGAATCGTGCTACCTACCATGATATCCACATGCCAGAGATATTTTTGGGGAGCACACATGCCTAACTAGCATTAACCATCCCTCCAGACTGCCACCCTTGCCAGTAAGACTATTGTCCATGTTACAGGCTGGTGTCTTCGTGCCACTGTAGCAATGCAGCAGTCTCTGAATCACTCAAGCATATTGCACTGTGCAGTCCTGCTGTGAATGGGACTACACAGTGCGTTCTGAATCCCAGGGCTAATTAATTTTAGTTTATTGTTGTTTGTTCTTTGCTCAGTTGTTTTGTTACAAATGAGATGACACCATAAAATTGAAGTGGACAAATTGTAAAGGTACTAATTTCAAAGCCTGATATTTGAATCTGCAGTCAGGATGATATGTGTGACTAGGAGACTAATATGTACTGATTTATTACAAAACATATCCAAATGTATATGTGATACAGTTGCCATTTGAGCTCTGAAAGTCTCACATAATAGTATAACTACACTGGTTCAAAGACTGAGGTAACTAGGAAAAAAAGAGATTTTTAGGAGGGTGGTGCTGGAGAATTTCTACATTCCCTGGGTATGTTGTGAACTCGGTATTATGTAAATAAGTTGGGGCGTATTACATAAATAATTGTGGGACTGTTACCACTGGATTACTATGGAGAATGTAAGCAGTACAGAGTTATTACAAACATTTGGACTTTCCTCAGCTGAAATGAAAAAAAAAAAGATATATGTAATGTGCATTTTGGAGTGCTTATTATAAATGATTATAGACAGCAAATATAGCATGAAGTGTTAAAACCAAAACATATGGTACTTGCTGCAAATAGATGCTTTTTCTATGACACTGTGGTATCCCAGATGTTTTGCAGGTCAGATAATAAGTTGTTCTTAACAGTATGGCGGCTATCTTTAGCATCTGTTTTCTGAGCTGTGGTACAGCAAGAGGGAATCGAGGGTATATGGTCAAAAATCAAGTTAGCAAATGGCACCTCAGGCTGAAATTGAAAAGCTATATCACATTTTCTGTTGGGGTGTGTAAACTACTTAATTTGCATAAGGGGCTGTGCCCCTGCTCACTTTACTCACCATAACCAACTCTGCTCTCACTGCATCTTGGAGTAAATGGAAAAAGGAATCCAGACTTTCTTGTTTGGGCATCCTAGTTTGTACTAAAGTGTTGTTCACCTGTCTGGTTTCTGACTGTCTGTCCATGGGAAGATACTTAACTGAATGACATTTGACTCTGATAAGAGAGTAAGAGTTATCAGCTAATATGTATTAAAAACTACCTACTTACTTACAATATCATATAAGAAATTTGAGAATTAGGTGTTATATTTAGGATAGACCAAAAGAGCTAGGCCTGTCTGAAATTAAAGATAAGTTTTGCCACGTACAATGTGCATTAGCTGCGAGACAATTCAAGTAGCTAGTAGATTTTATGCAGTTAGTGATAGCTAAAGGTGCTGCGAGTGTACTTATTCAAAAAATCAACCAACTTACCAAAACAACCAACCAAAGACAGGAGTCATAGAGGAAAGAGGTTAGCTTTATGATGGGTGTCTAGCATCTGTAAATACTTAAAAACATGACTGTGGACAGGAACCCCAAAAGCGATCGATCACCTATTTATCTATTATGTAGTACTAATGTCATATGTTATTCTAAGTGATTAGTGTTATATAATTTGTTACAGGCAAAAATGACATAATGGAGCAGACACTGTGACTTGAGTAGGTAAGCAGAGTCACAAACATGGTGTACATTGCTTACAGAAGGTTGTCTGTCTTGTCCATGATATTGACAACCATGTGATTTATAACTGTAAATTGTGCTGCTGTCCTAACATGCACCATCTTATTCATCTGATGGTGAATTGTGGTAGCACCTGTCACGTAAGTAGTAATCATATGGCATATACTGGGTTCTAGTAACCTACAGGAGCACATAATCTGTGTGCATACACATATACATATGTACATTGTAGGTCGGAACTGTGGAAGTGCTCTGCTATATGCAGATACCACCATAGCAATTCTGAAGTGTTGCACAGAATAATTTCTTCATGGCACACAAGCTACTACACATTTTAGCACCTGCTGCATAGAAATGTTTATGCATAGGGCCCTTTATTAAATGGAATATATCACTTCAGCACACAGTACTTGATTACCTGTTTTGTTAACGGTTATACATAGTTATACATATCTCCTTCCTGTAGCTACTGCCATTAAATTTTCATGAAAGCCTTTAAAAGCAGTTTTTTAATGTAAGCTTTTGTAGCCACACACATATGTGATTTTATCTTACAAAGGTGCAGCTGAGAAACTGTCCAAATTATTATTACACTATGCTGTAGTTATATATAACTATTTAACAATATTATGTTTTGCTTTGCATTGCTTACAGAAGAATGCAGCCTGCCTTTATACAGCATGAGATTGTGCATACTGTTGTTGTCATGAGCTGGGGCAATTGATGAAAATTTCAGACCCATTTTTCAAGCCTACAGAATATAACTTCATATGCATCTCATTAGACCCAGGGAAACTTTTGAAGGTGGGGAGTCTGATTGCTTCTTGCTTTATGGCATCAGTGTAGGTGGGAGAGATGAAGTTTGGTTACGCATCAGTGCTTGTCTGCATCACAATGAGGCCAGGAGCTGCTTTATACTACCGGTGTGTGAATCATTTATAATATTCAGCATGGTGTTTTTTTGCATTATTTTTTTCTACTGTCTGCTAGTATCAGCCCTCCTGTGATTGATGCATCAGGTGGCCTGGCTAATTTGTTTCCTAGTGGGGTGAAAGCAAATTTGGGGAGG
>NC_056745.1:221636224-221741224 GCF_019279795.1 Protopterus annectens
ACTTCTGATTTGTTACACCAAAATAAAGAGAGGATGATACACGTGTGAGGCAGTCCCCATAACATTAGATATATGATAAACTTTTTATTTTCTCAGTCATTACATTTAGGTTATAGGCAGTCCTGCTGACTTGCCACCAGCAAAACATTTTTGGTAATGTTGAGTACCAAGGGACATGATGCCTGCAACTGTAGTGCTGGCCACTAGAGAGAGAACCACCTTTACTATTTTTTGATCTATGGGCTGCTATCAAAGAGAACATTTAGGTGAAAGTTTACAACTTATCTGATGGTCCTTGAGCAGTCTATAGTAAAATGTCAGAGACTGACTGGTAAAGAAAAATGAGCTATGCATACAGATGCAACCAACAAACAGCTGTCAGTCCATTAGTGGCCCTTAGAAGCATTCAGTGTAGGCAGTGGCAAGATTGTATCTTTTCACAATGCAAGCAGGGTAAAATACTAGGCAATGCTTATGTCAATTGCACTGTGTGGAAAAAGGTCATCACAGCAGAGGCTCTGTACCCAATCTGTATAAGCAGCTAAATATATAGCCAACTAACCTTCCTCATAGGGAGAGACAACTCAGGCTTTTGGTCACATCAAACATCATTAAATTATTACACTAAGCACTCACAAAGGCAAACATAAAAGAGCGCTAGAGAAGAAGAATTGGGCAATAGCAAAAGTGTGTGTGCGTGTGTGTGTGTGTGTGTGTGTGTGTGTGTGTGTGTGTGTGTGTGTGTATTATCAAAGGGAGGAAAAGGTATCAAAATTTACTGCTATGTTGAGTGCCTCACACAAGTCTTCTATATTGCATCTCTCGTTTTCCTAAGTCTCTATTGTTACTCTTTGGTGGAATACCAATATATGAATTTGTCAGTGGGTGTAGTTGTTCATCATATTGATCACTGGTGCAGTAGCTTTAGCTATATGGGCTATATCCTGCATAAGATATAACAGTTGGCCAGCTTCCAAAGCTTCAGGGCCCAAACCATCAGTCAGCTTGAGCTGAGCTGACTAAAAAGACAGGTTTGGGTGCTTAGACCTTCAGAGCTTTCCTGCTGCTAAAGAGGGCACTTCTTTGACAGCACACCTTGAATTACACTAGAAGCAAAACCTTTCCACTCCTTCAACTGGATGCCCACTTTGTAACACTTGAAGAACAAGTGAAACTTTGCTTATTATCTCCTGCAGAGCCCTCTCTAAAGAAGGCTGTAGAAGTATCCTAATCTGAGCTAGCAAAGTCTTGCCATAAGCATCTTAACAAAATGCATTACAGTTGGCCAACCACTTATAATTTGTAAAATGTCCTTGTGGGCTATCAAAAAAAAAAACTGTTATCTTAGGAAAAAAACAGAATATTAAATAAAAGATTGTCCCTTTGAAAAGAGATTGGATGTTTTCTGAAGCTCCCTTATATTGTTATAAGGAGAAAAACTGTTTCTATAACTCCTTGTGTAAAGTGAGTTTTGATTTGAATTAAAGCTTAAAATACTAAGAGTGGACTGTGAAGAAGGTTTTTGTTGAAAAATCTAGCATGTAACCCCATTTCTAGGACCCCTCAGTTATAAATCTTTGGAAATCTTTTCCAGTTCAAGGAGAACAAAGTTATCCTCCCATCACTTTTATGAATACCTCATGTGGAGAAACAGAAAACTGTCTTGTGGTGATGATAGGACTGGATTCCTCTTCTCCAGAAGTGGAATTATGGACAGAGGGAAGTCATTTGGACATTCTTATTTATGATTGTTGAAAAGAAAGGACCAAAGGGCTTAACACTTCTTCAACCAATTTCACTTGCCAGCAATATTATATTAATCTCCTATAAGCCCTTGACCTATAATGTTGACCACTAATAAGTATACTTTTGCTCTCAAAAGGGCCTCTTACTATAAATGGAAATGTGTATAGACTGAGCATGTGCATATGAAACAGATAGAAAAACTTGCTTGTCTAAGACTCTTTCATCTTAACTTTTTCTTCTGGGTATCAAGTCAGTCAGTAAGTCTCTTGACCAAAGAGCAAGGGCAGAGAAATAGGAAAATATTTTATTTTATTTGTAGATCTATCAGGATAAGGGTCTTTTATGTATCTTTGGTGTTTTGTTCTTATTCTTGCTTCATAACGGTTTTGTCATACTTTGCTGTCATTTCATTCTTGCAAGCCTTTCCCACTAGATAGCTAGATGGTCTCTTCCTACTAAGGTTATCTTAGTTAAAAAATATAAGTAAGTAAGTTAATAAGTGAATGCATAAATAAACACATTCATATGCAGATTGAAACACATATGAAGAAATCTTATAAAAAAATTAGCAAAGGATTAATTACTATCAGAATTCTCAGAAGTCTCAGATTCCAGTATATGTTGGGATTGCTAGATTAGGTCATTCTGATACCATCCATATGTAACAACAAGTGAACTAACAGATGTGGCCCTGGAAACATAAATTGTCGTATCCAAAGTATATTAAAGGTTACTGTACTTGGGGACTGCCAGTAATGGTGGTGAGATAAGAGCAGCATGTTTGAGTTCCCCTGCTAAATTCTCAGGTTAAAATCTGAAAAAAAAAAAAAACAAAGTCCTGACTGGCATCTAGTTGTGCCTCTGAATGCCCAAACTCAACCTTAACAAAAATTGCGAAAGGATAATGTGAGTAAAATGTGGCAGACTGAAGTAATACCCAATGCACCTAGCAAACAACTGAGTGTGATGAACCAGGCATGGATATTCTGGAAATGCGCCAAAAAATAGACAAGTTGTACACTGAAGTGGTCAAAATTAGCAGCTCTATACTGGACTGTATAAAAATAGATAGAAATCTGAAGAAGATTGAAGAGACATTAACGTGCCACTGTGCTGAACTCACAAAGCTAATTAAAACAGGAGAGGAGACTGCAGAGATGTTATTTGAATTAGAAGCAGCCAAATAAAACACTGAAGAAAAATAACAGAGCTGGAAGACAGAGAAAGACATGAGAACTTAAGACTGATGAATGTACCCGAAGGCCAATAAGGGAAGGTTTGTCACAAATTCACTATAGACAGGTTGACAGAATGGACTGGTATTAACAAAGACCCACTACATGTAGAAAGGGCGCACAGAATTTTTGCTAGTCCATGGAAAAACAAAGGATACACATGACCAATTGTAATAAAGCTGCAAACATATTCTCTGAAGGACAGAATACTTTCTTTTCTCTGGAAACCAAGTAAACAACTTAAAATTGGGGATATAAGAGTATACCTGGCCCATGACCATTTAATTTAGATTGCTATATCCAGATATACTAAAGGTCTATTTTTGGCTAGAGGTAAAGTCCTTTCCAGATTGAAAGAATACCACACGGGAGAATACAAGATTTTCTGAGATGAGTATGCATAGTATGGATCTCAATGAGAATGCAAAGAAACGAAGTAAGGTCAATTAAAATTCCATAAGACTGTTAGAGAGGTGACCACTGAAACCATTTCCAGTGTTTTGGCAAAAAATGTTGAACAGACAAAAAGAAGCTCACTTGCAAGCAAAGTGGGCTGTCAGCCATCTTGAGACAGAAGGACTGCCAGAATCCTGTGACATTGATGAGGACAGTCAACAAGTAGAGTAATTTTGTGACTATTTTACAATATCCTAATATGAATGTGAATACTGCATGAGATGATCGATATTACTAATGAAACTAGCCTTGGAAACCTTTGGACTATTCAAAGAACCATGGTTCTTATTCAGTTACTGGATAACAGTAAATACTTACATCAGAATCTACTGAGACCACCCAAAATATATCCATTAGTTTATTAAGAAATGTAGATATGACAGTGTCAGTGATGTATTAGGTAGCACACTCAACTTTGGTGCAGAAGTTTGTGGGTTCTAATCCCATACCAGGTAGATCAGAAGCTGACACTGCAGTGCAGTATAAGGTTAGTGCTGCACTCCTGAGTGTGCTGTCCTTTGAATAAGATGTTAAACTGAGGTTCCATCTGCTTGAGTTGCTGGTAGCTCAGGTGGATGTGAAAGATCCCATGGCACCTTTCAAAAAGAGTAGGGGTACTTTATTTCGGGTCTATACTATAACGTCAAAGTCTTAAAACTTCAAATGTTATAATATCATCCCCAATTCACCGAGTGCTTGAAATAGCAAAGCTGCAGAACACTGAATATTTTCCTAGGGAAAGTATTCGGTGGGCCGTTTCTGCGGCTTCGCTATTTCCTCGACTGTGGTGCGAAGGTGACGGATCAGGTTAAGGTAAGTGCGCGAATGGACTGAGGTAAGGTGAGTGTGTGATAGTTAGGGACCTTAGGGATAGGGAGCGGGTAAGGTGAGTGTGCAATAGTTAGGGACCTTAGGGTTAGGGAGCGGGTAAGGTGAGTGTGCATTAGTTAGGGACCTTAAGGTTAGGGAGCGGGTAAGGTGAGTGTGTTAGTTAGGGATTTTAGGGTTAGGGATCAGGTAAGGTGAGTGTGCATTAGTTGGGGACCTTAGGGTTAGTGAGCAGGTAAGGTGAGTGTGCGTTAGTTAGGGACCTTAGGGTTAGGGTTGGGTTAAGGTAAGTGGATAGCTAGTAGTGTATGTACGGTTTAGTGTAGGGTTTTGTGAAGTGTGTATGGGTGGATTATGCATTTTGATGTGCTTGTGCTTTGTGTGTGTATTCTCGGGACAGCAAATTTTTTTCCCTTGGAAAAAATTTGCTGTTCTGAGCGTTTGAGTATATCACGTTTCGAGATTCCAAGGTCGAGCTTATGGCGTTCGACATTTTGGAATTAAGATAATGTGGTATAGACCCCTTTATTTATATATACAAATACGAGCTCTTATTTACAACATATTTACATATTTACAAATATTTACACATACAGCAATATAAATATACAAATATAGTTACACATATTCATAATTTTCCTTACAATCATACTAAATGTAAATCTCTATTAGACCCCCACTTCTTTTTCCATAACCTCCATCTGATTTTACTTAATATTTTTGCTAAAATCCATTTACCATTAAACATAATTTAATCTGTTCTTTTGTTCCATATGACCCTTATGATATAAAATAACTTTTTATCTAACCTTTTAAGATATTCTTTACTTCTATTCTTATACTATCTATATTTAATAATATCCATGTTTACTTTATCCCCTTATTTTATATCTTCAAAAAAATCTTCTTTACATAGTTTTCTCCATGGCTTTTTTTACTCTTTTACATTTCAAAAGCACATGTTCAGTGGTTTTGTCTTCTTGACAATGTAAACATATTCTATCACTTTTCTTTTTGTATGGCATATTTCCTTTTACTGGTAATTTATCTATTACCAGTCTCCACAAAAAAATCTTGATATTCTATGTTCTTATTACACCATTTGCTTATTATTTTTTATAAATTCGGAAAACAGGTAATAGTTCAAAGGAACGAGTATAATGTGAACGTTTCAGGCTTGATATTTACTCAGGCATCCAGTTCCAAATCTGTTAATATAAATACGTTTATTGACAAATAAAAACAAAAACAAATAGAACACGGATAAGCGCTTTCACTAAGGTTAGCTTCTTCAGATCCTGCAGACAGTGAATAAATGCAGCATATTTTATAGTGAACATAATAGAGTAATTGAAGCAATTAAATAAATTAATTAAGAACAGCTTGGGTACAATCACATAAATAAAGGAAGCAGTGATATGGCTAAAATATATATACATTTTAAAAAAGGGAGTGTATATACATCACATAGATAAAAGAAAGAATTTGAATCACATAAATATGAACAGAATATTTATACATTTAAAAACATAATACATATATATATATCAAATCATCTTCATGTGTAATTAGTAGTACTAATGAAGTCTATGCATAAATAAATATATATATATATGTATAAAAACATCATCTTGTAAATTTATATGAAAAATATATATCTATATAAGGAGTGATAGTATATATGATAAATGAATAAACAAATAAGTAGACAATTAAGTATACTAGTTTGAATAAATGTATTAATGCATGATAATACATGGTAAAGCTTGTGTATACGACCATGAATCTGTTCAATTTATACATATTAAAGTTATAAAATGATATAATATGTAAATATATGTATGTATAATATGTATGTAAGGATTATGAATTATAAATAAATAAATAAATAGTTGATAAATAAATAATTGTAAAATGTATGGTATGTATATATATATATATGTGAATATAATAAATAATATATATGTATGTATATAGGAAAAAATATATATATAAATATAAATGTAAATATATAAACAAATATAAATATGTCTAAAAACAAGGTGAATGTTGAAAGTGTTTAAAAACTAAGTAAATGTTAAAAAATGTATATGGAATGTTAAGAAGATTGGAAGGTGTGAATATAATATTGAATGTGGTTATTGAAAAATGTTTAGGTGTATGTTTGAATGCTTCCTGAGACTGATGAATGATGGTGTGTAAAGTTGCTATTAGGTGAAATAAATGTATATATTCTTGTATGTTTTAATGTATGGTCGGGGGTAAATATATATATATTTATTTATTTAATATGTCTGCGTTGTTTAAGATAGGGCTTTATTGATGCCCTTTCATTTAGACCATGCCCTTTATCTGCTCTAAGTTGGATAATCCAACCGCTTTCCTTCCTTCTGTGTGGCATCTTATATTCCCTCTTCTTTCATTTGGTGTTATTACTTCCAACACTCTGAATGTGAATGTGTGGGAGTCGCCTACCTGCATTATGTGTTTAGCTAAAGCATTGTTGAGATTTTTCTTTCTGATGCTGTAACAGTGCTCCCTCATCCTATCACGTAGGCATCGATTAGTTTTGCCTACGTAGAATGAGGAGCATAGTTTACATACTGCTAGATACACCACATTGCAGGTCATACAGTTGGCATCTACAGTAATGTGAAATTCTTTGTTCAAATCTGGGTGAATAAAAATAGAATCAGTATTTATTAGGAAGCAAAAATTACAATGTCTGCATGGTCTGGTGTTCCCATCTAATGATGTGTCTTTTCTGTCCTTATTGTAACATAATAACCTTTTTAAATTTCTTTTATTTCTGTATAGGAACGATGGGTTGTCACCTACTGTACCCTTGATTCCATCATCGGACATTAAAATATCCCAATGTTTGTTGATAATATATTTGATTTCATTATTGTCCCTTGTAAAGTATGTAGAAAATTTTACTTTATGTGGATTTGAAACATTAATGTTATCTTTTGTAGTACTTGGTCCAAAGTAAGGTGCACCTCTATTTGCACGTGTATTTACTGTTATCTTTAGATGTTCCATTATTTCATTGGAACTATATCCCCTTTCTAATAAGTTATTTTTTAAAACATTTAAGTCACTTTCTAAGCCAGTCTCAGTTGAATTCATCCTTGACATTCGAAGGGCTTGACCCTTCATGATGTTTTTGAAAACATATGTTGGATGCATACTATTTCTGAATAAAAGCATGTTCCGATGACAGTTTTTCCTGTGAATGCCTGTATTGATTATTCCACATGGTAATTTTTCAATAAAAAGGTCTAAAAAATCAATCTTGCTTGTGTTCCATTTTGCTGTAAATTTTAAGCAAGTATTCATATTATTCACAACAGTAATAAAATTATGTAAATCACTCAATTGACCATCCCATAAAATAAATAAATCATCTACAAAGCGCCGGTAAAATTGTACATTAGATTTAAATAGCATGTCCTGAAAAAGGACTCTTCCCAGGACATGCTATTTAAATCTAATGTACAATTTTACCGGCGCTTTGTAGATGATTTATTTATTTTATGGGATGGTCAATTGAGTGATTTACATAATTTTATTACTGTTGTGAATAATATGAATACTTGCTTAAAATTTACAGCAAAATGGAACACAAGCAAGATTGATTTTTTAGACCTTTTTATTGAAAAATTACCATGTGGAATAATCAATACAGGCATTCACAGGAAAAACTGTCATCGGAACATGCTTTTATTCAGAAATAGTATGCATCCAACATATGTTTTCAAAAACATCATGAAGGGTCAAGCCCTTCGAATGTCAAGGATGAATTCAACTGAGACTGGTTTAGAAAGTGACTTAAATGTTTTAAAAAATAACTTATTAGAAAGGGGATATAGTTCCAATGAAATAATGGAACATCTAAAGATAACAGTAAATACACGCAAATAGAGGTGCACCTTACTTTGGACCAAGTACTACAAAGATAACATTAATGTTTCAAATCCACATAAAGTAAAATTTTCTACATACTTTACAAGGGACAATAATGAAATCAAATATATTATCAACAAACATTGGGATATTTTAATGTCCGATGATGGAATCAAGGGTATAGTAGGTGACAACCCATCGTTCCTATACAGAAATAAAAGAAATTTAAAAGGTTATTATGTTACAATAAGGACAGAAAAGACACATCATTAGATGGGAACACCAGACCATGGACATTGTAATTTTTGCTTCCTAATAAATACTGATTCTATTTTTATTCACCCAGATTTGAACAAAGAATTTCACATTACTGTAGATGCCAACTGTATGACCTGCAATGTGGTGTATCTAGCAGTATGTAAACTATGCTCATTCTACGAGGCAAAACTAATCGATGCCTACGTGATAGGATGAGGGAGCACTGTTACAGCATCAGAAAGAAAAATCTCAACAATGCTTTAGCTAAACACATAATGCAGGTAGGCGACTCCCACACATTCACATTCAGAGTGTTGGAAGTAATAACACCAAATGAAAGGGGAGGGAATATAAGATGCCACACAGAAGGAAGGGAAAGCGGTTGGATTATCCAACTTAGAGCAGATAAAGGGCATGGTCTAAATGAAAGGGCATCAATAAAGCCCTATCTTAAACAACGCAGACATATTAAATAAATAAATATATATATATTTACCCCCGACCATACATTAAAACATACAAGAATATATACATTTATTTCACCTAATAGCAACTTTACACACCATCATTCATCAGTCTCAGGAAGCATTCAAACATACACCTAAACATTTTTCAATAACCACATTCAATATTATATTCACACCTTTCAATCTTCTTAACATTCCATATACATTTTTTAACATTTACTTAGTTTTTAAACACTTTCAACATTCACCTTGTTTTTAGACATATTTATATTTGTTTATATATTTACATTTATATTTATATATATTTTTTTCCTATATACATACATATATATTATTTATTATATTCACATATATATATATACATACCATACATTTTACAATTATTTATCAACTATTTATTTATTTATTTATAATTCATAATCCTTACATACATATTATACATACATATATTTACATATTATATCATTTTATAACTTTAATATGTATAAATTGAACACATTCATGGTCGTATACACAAGCTTTACCATGTATTATCATGCATTAATACATTTATTCAAACTAGTATACTTAATTGTCTACTTATTTGTTTATTCATTTATCATATATACTATCACTCCTTATATAGATATATATTTTTCATATAAATTTACAAGATGATGTTTTTATACATATATATATATTTATTTATGCATAGACTTCATTAGTACTACTAATTACACATGAAGATGATTTGATATATATATGTATTATGTTTTTAAATGTATAAATATTCTGTTCATATTTATGTGATTCAAATTCTTTCTTTTATCTATGTGATGTATATACACTCCCTTTTTTAAAATGTATATATATTTTAGCCATATCACTGCTTCCTTTATTTATGTGATTGTACCCAAGCTGTTCTTAATTAATTTATTTAATTGCTTCAATTACTCTATTATGTTCACTATAAAATATGCTGCATTTATTCACTGTCTGCAGGATCTGAAGAAGCTAATCTTAGTGAAAGCGCTTATCCGTGTTCTATTTGTTTTTGTTTTTATTTGTCAATAAACGTATTTATATTAACAGATTTGGAACTGGATGCCTGAGTAAATATCAAGCCTGAAACGTTCACATTATACTCGTTCCTTTGCACTATTACCTGTTTTCCGAATTTATTTTTTACTTGGTATAAGTGCATTTACCGTTTGGACTGACTTTGCTATCATTTTTTATTATTTTTTATAGCTTTAATTTTTTCATCTGTTAGATTTTCCCATTTTTACATAGTAATGTTTTGTCATTACATTCTTATAACATACTTTTCTTTCTCTTTCTATTTTATCAATTTCTATTTTCCACAAAAATATTTTTACTTAGTAACATTTTATTTCTTCATTTATATACCATTTTTCTCTTTTACTCTTTTTATCATACACCCAAATTTAACTTACATTTATATAATTTTACTACTAATCTCTCTTTTTTTTCTCTTTTCTGCCCAGTCTAAAAGGTCGTACCAGCTGCCACCACCCACTAATATGTATCAGCTACTCAAAGGACCAATTATTACTGTGCAATATTATTATCCAACTGGTAAGTGTGATTAAACAGTCAAGGCTTATTAGAGTGACTTGGTACAGTATCACTATATACATGCAATGTACTCTAGAGCTTAAATTAACTGTACACAAAACAGCCACAGTTGGAAGGTTTAAAAATATTTAATAATAAATAATAAAAAACATAAGACAATACTTCTTACTACACAGTACCAGTCAAGAGTTCAGAGGTCACAGAGAAATACTTAAAATAACACAGTAGCAAAAGTTCTGACATCACAGAAAACAAACTAGTCTAATCTTCCTATTTCCTAGCTATATCTAAGAGAAAACACAGTTCTAAAAAACCTTACATAAAGAGCAAAGCAGTACTGGTGATGTTGGATGTTCTCAAGGCAAAATGCCCTGAGCTCTCTGATTCGCTCTCTTTAAATTGATAACACAGAGCTGCTTCACATGACATCATTCTTTACACTTCTCTGGTGTTCCCAGGATAACAGAAACTACATTTACATTCTTTACATCTGGTCAGAAACCAGAGCAATAAAGGACATTTATACATGCAAATTCTAGACATTAACTCTGGTCTTAAAACAAAAGGCAGGATGCCTCCCTCTAGACATATCGGCTCCGAATTTTGACATCAAAGACAGTCATGAAATGCTTGACTTAGCTTTCTTACAGCAGAGTGCACTGTTGTTACATTCTTGCAGTTCAATATCAAATGCAGTCTTTTCACATTTAAGAGAACAAGCCTGTGGCTTACATTAATATTTACAAATGACAGAATTATCTACAAAATTCTATCTGGCTAGGCTGGCAGCCTTTACCTATCTTCACAACCAATGTAGTGCTTACCTGTGAGGAGACAATGAGTAGTATGACAGAGTGTTAGCCTAGTACCAGTATAGTGCTTATCCGTGAGGTGACAATGAGTAGTATGACAGTGTAAGTCTAGTACCAGTATAGTGCTTATCCGTGAGGAGACAAGTATGACTGAGTGTCAGCCTAGTACCACTATAGTGCTTATCCATGAGGAGACAATGAGTAGTATGACAGTGTAAGCCTAGTACCAGTATAGTGCTTATCTGTGAGGTGAAAATGAGTAGTATGACATTGTAAGCCTAGCACCAGTATAGTGCTTATCCATGAGGAGACAATGAGTAGTATGACAGAGTGTCAGCCTAATACCATTATAGTGCTTATCCGTGAGGTGACAATGAGTAGTATGACAGAGTGTTAGCCTAGTACCAGTATAGTTCTTATCCATGGGACTCAGCATCATGTGCTGAATGTTTCCTGCTGCTTGTGGGCCCTCTAAGCTAGTGCGTGAGCAGAAGGAAGCAGCTGTGGGCTTACAGAATGAAGCTCATTAACAACACCTAACATTAATTCTCTGTGATAACTGCCAGATGAAGAAACACATAGCCAGACGTATAGTAAATATGATTTTGAGTATGAAAAGATTTCACAGAGCCCTGTCTGTTGGGGCTGGGAGGTGGGGTTGGGGACAGTCATGAAGCACTCTGAGAGAAGTTCAAAGAGTTCCTTATGTGGGACACTGATGTGGAAGAGCTTTTAGTGGCAATCTAACATTGAAACCAGAAAAGTTGAAAGTATTGATGGCACATGAGAGTGGTGTTTAAATAACTGAAGAAGGGAATAGTTTATTTTTGTAATATAGATGCCTACTGTGTCTGAACTGTGGTGGTGGTGCTGCGGTAGCATTGTTGCCTCACAGTAAGACGTTGTCCTGTTCGATTCTCAGCTAAAGCGTCTTCTGTGTGGAGACATGCTTGAATGGGCGTACCTTCGTTGAAGGTTGTATGTCAGAGCTGGCAACTCGGTACGTAAAAATCTACTGCCAATCATTAGTGGACCGGAGTTCCACTGTGGCGACCCCTAACTGGGAAAAGCTGAAAGATACAACAACAACAACAGATGCCTACTGTGTCCAGTTAGACTGGCCACTCTTTTTTTGCCTCAAATTCATGTTGATTGTTAATCTGATGATGTTTTCTTCCAAAACTGCAAACAGTCCTGTTAGGATTTTTTTCCTGACGTTCCCTGCCACAGTTACCATAGTAACAAGGCTAAAGTTTTCTGTTGTCTTCCTACTTCTTCCTGTTGGAATTTTCTTCCTGACATTCCCTGTCACAGTTACCATAGTAACAAGGCTATAGTTTTCTGTTGTCTTCCTACTTCTTCCTGTTAGGATTTTCTTCCTGACATTCCCTGCCACAGTTACCATAGTAACAAGGCTATAGTTTTCTGTTGTCTTCCTACTTCTTCCTTTGTGCCCAGGTACTATACTTGCTATCTTCTTTCCTCAGGTATCCCTGCCATGTACATTGAGCTGGACTAGATCTCACTCAGGTGTACTTACCAGCCCTTGAAGGCAGCCTACCTGCACCCACATTTTAGCCTTCCTTAGTACTAGTAGTTATTAACTGTTTATTTATTGTCTGTTTGTGTTAATGAATTGGTGCATTTGTACCCTTTTCAGCTATGCCCTTAGCCATCTGTATCTGTTTGAGTTTTTGCTGGTTGCTTTAGTTTCCCCCCACATTCTAAAAATATACTGCTAGGTGAACTGGTGAGCCCTTAAACTGCAAGTAGGTATGCATTCAGTGTGTGTATGATAATTTGTTTAAGTCCTGTGAAGGACCTGAGTTCCATCCAAGACTGGATTCCCCTGCCTTACACCCACTGTGTATGGGTTATGAGCTTTAGCTGTCCTAGAACTTAAGTGGGTATCAGAAAATGAATAAACGAATGACAAAAAGGTAACTTTGGCGTCTTGTTTCTAAAGACCAGTCAGGACACAGATAATTTTATAGTCATAGCAGAAACTTCCTGTTTTTGAAGGACCAGTATGAAAGACAATTTAAATTATGGAAACTGTATATATGACTTTCTGAAAATACAGGAAATAGATGGTAAGTAACACAAAATATGAGGCTGTACTTTTTCTTTAACATCTGTAGATAAAGTAATGCCACACAGTTAACTAGCCTGTAGATAAATGCATATTCTTTTCACATAATTATCTTTCAGATTAATTTTAGTATTCATTTTTCTGCCTAAAGTACTTTTATTTTTCTTCGCATACTGAAAAGTTAGTTCTACTATGACTCAAGATAAAAAAATTAAAAAAAAAAACAATTATCATCTTTTGCCCTGTGGTCTGCTTTAGACCCTAGTTCACTTAGCTGCATAATTGATTTTCTTTCTGGACAGGATTGACGCTGCTTCTGTGTAGTGTGTGATTCACTGTTTTTCCCCTCAGGATATACAGATGCTGTGACATTCCTTTGTAAATGTGTGTGCTACTATTCTCGGTGCATCACTTTGTTTTTTCTTTCACTCTGATAAGCTAAACCTTATCTACACATTACACATTACAGTACATACAGTGTACTTCAGAATTACTTGGCTTCTTCTATGTAACAAAAGCATGGATCTCACATCTGTCATTTGTTACTCTCCTGAATGTATTATAATGGGAAAACAGTATGCAGTGTATATATCCTTATTTAGAATTTCAGTGATATGATATTTGATGAATTTTCTCTCGGTAATCATCACTTCTAAGAGTCTGCAACATAATGAACTAAGTTCATATGTTCTCAGTTGTATAGCATTTATGTTTGCAGAAAGACATGTGTGCCTAGGAAACCCTTGGTGAAACTGTGGAGCTGTAGCTCAGTAAATTATGTATTATAGGATGGATATCTTTTAGACCTGAAGTGAGCACTTCCAGTAGGTTATATTTGTTTTTACAGTAAAAATGTCTATTAACTCTTAAACACTGGCATATGCTGTTTAAGAATAAAGGAAGTGGTTAAAATGAATGTATTCCTTTACCAGTGATATGGATGGGGATCACACTAAGAATTAAGTTAAAATGTTAATGAGTAGCCTTTAATGCAGAAGTTATTATTGTTGTTTCACCATTTACTGCATCCTTAGGTTGTAAGCCACAAATGCTGATTGTATTCTGGCATTTTAAAATGACCCCACACTAGGTTGTAAGCCACAAATGGTGATTGTATTCTCACATTTTAAAATGATCCCACACTAGGTTGTAAGCCACAAATGCTGATTGTATTCTCGCATTTTAAAATGACCCCACACTAGGTTGTAAGCCACAAATGCTGATTGTATTCTAGCATTTTAAAATGACCCCACACTAGGTTGTAAGCCACAAATGCTGATTGTATTCTAGCATTTTAAAATGACCCCACACAGGCTACATATAACCAAACCAGACATTCATCTTCCTTTTTGCATGGTAATGAGCCACATATTTTTATTCATTTAAAGTGCATGCATACGGATGCGTGAATATATGGTGAGAGACTAAGGACAGTTGCTTCTATCAGGTATGGTTTCAATGAGGTTTCTTTGATATAAAAAAACCTGACTGTCAGTCCTAATTAAATCATTCAGACTCCATTCATTCGTACACCTGCCCTCCCAACACCTTATCAGACATTTATGCAGAGGGAACAGCTATCAATGCTTCATGGTGCCATCTCCATAATTGCATTATAATCAAGGGCATTATTGTACTAATAATCTATGCCCCATCTACAAGGCTGCACACTTCTGCCAGGTACAACAGGTGACCCAGTGGCTGGTATACTTCTTTGCTGTTTCTTTGCTGAAGCATAGAGACCAAGCAGAATATGAAATACATATTCAAACATCTCAATCATTTAATAGCTGGCCATAGGTGAACATGGATATCTATAAAAATTATTGATAACAGCCATATATATTTATGACCTCAAATGGAAACTTTCTTAAAAGGGTATGGAAACATCTCCAGTCTAGGTGTGTGTGTGTGTGTGTGTGTGTGTGTGTGTGTGTGTGTGTGTGTGTGTGTGTGTGTGTGTGTGTGTGTATATATATATAGTAAAACACAAGTTGAAAAATCATATTTTTAACAACAAATTTACTTCCACAACTTATTAGTCGATCACTTATTGACGGAAAATAACTAGTAATTAGCCTTGGAAAGCCAGTTTAGCTAACTATTTTAGTTTTATGTTGTCTGCCATTGTTCCATTTCATACTTTTGTGTACAGTGCTTACTTTGAAGCATTTTACAAAACATTAAAGTGTGCCTATGACATAGTAAGGCAATTTGCATATACATGCTACATGCTACATGAAAACAGCATAGTTTTGTAAACGCTGGATCATCAGAACTGAACAAAACTGATACTAGGTTTAAGAAGTGGAAGATTGTAGCCAAATACACTAATAAACTTGTCACAGATGAAAAGCTGTTATGACTAATGCCAGATGCCACAAATATTTTTGGTAAAGCGATGGTTACATTTAAAGGTATAAAGGCATAAAAGCAAAGAATGAACTACAGACAAAGGCTAGCTTGAAATTCCATAAGAGCAAGGCAGCCCCTCATGCTGTTACATCTAAGGCAGAAATATAATGACAAGAAATGGAAAGTATTGAGATGTTGACTGAGTCATTAACATCCACAGTGCCAGTACTTGCAACAGGTAATGCAGGGGATATTCATTTTTGTGGAGAACTTGGACTCATGAAAGTACAGGACATCTTGGCATAATGGTTAAGGTGTTTACCTTATAGACACAAAGTATAGGTTTTGATTCTCAGCTTTGACGAAACTTGTCTAGGCTTAAAATGATCCATCAGGGGAGCTAGCCTACTACTCACCTATGAATTTACCAAATTTACCTATGAATGTTCACCTTCCTAATGGGGCTGATGATTCGTGAAATCAGCTTGGTACTGGTGTTTTTACAAATGGAAAAGGAAGAGTTTTCACGAAATTCCCAACAACTAATACATGTAAAGGGTCATTCTAGTATAACTGGATGGTTTTCAGAGTAGAAACCACACCTGCCATTTTGCAATCGGCAGATGATAAGGTACTCTGTGGAATTCCTACTACAAAGTGTTCCTCAGATGTGATCTCAGGGAAGAAGAATGAGGAGAACCTGGATTATCTGCAGGGTATTCCAAACAGGTAGAGATAGTACGGACTTACAGTAAACAGGCACGGGTAGAGGTTGTCAAAGATGACTGAGAATGAATATAGCTGATGTGATAAAGCTGATGTTCCGGAATATTCTATAACTGAGGCCATCATTAGGGCTGGTAAACTACTATTACAAGTTTTCACAGAGTCTTCTGATGGTACTGAATTAATTAAATGCAGTCCTGTTTATGAGAGTGGTTGGATGCCTGTAAACACTTTTTTAAAGAAGTGACAAAAATGAACATGCCTGATTAAATACTTAACCCTTTGACCCATGCTTGCCTTTTAGGTTGGCATCTGATCGGTCATGATGATACTGCAGATGAATCTCCTATATCAGTTTATCATCAGGGATCAAAGCTGAATGTAACTACACCCAGACAGATATAGAAAGTCCTTACACTGGTGGTGAGAATAAAAAAAATATTTTTATACAGAGAAAGGCTTATGCTGGTTACTTACCACCCATTGTAACTTTATACACACACACACACACACACACACACACACACACACACACACACACACACACACACACACACACACACACACACACACAGATAGATAGATATACTTTTTCATTCTTTGAATGAAAATAGATTAAACCCAATTCCTTGAAAAAAAAAGCAAATAAACAAATTTTGACAAATGAGAAAAAAACCCTGGAAAAAAACATCAAACAATTTTTTTGCAGGAAACTAGCCTCATTGCACCCCCATGTGGGAGAGCTGCTCCCCACACCCCTGCTACTTATAAATACCAAATCTGAGATTGTAAAAACGCATTGAAAACGAGAATTTCCTTTTCCTACTGAATGATGATTTTGGGAAAACACACAGCACATATAAATTTGATGAAACAGGAATTGAAAAACCAAATCTAATAAAATGGGAATCGACTAAATAGAAGGAGCCATACAAACACACACACACACACACACACACATGCACACATATGTGTGCATGTGTGCGCGCGTGTGTGTGTGTGTGTGTGTGTGTGTGTGTGTGTGTGTGTGTGTGTGTGTGTGTGTGTGTGTGTGTGTGTGTGTGTGTGTGTGTGTGTGTGTGAGTGTGTGTATGTGCGTTATGTTTGTATCACCTTCAAGTGATCTAGCTACTACTTCAATTAAACATGCATGGTGTAAAAAGTGATGAAATAGCACTTCATCTACTGCTAGCCTGCATGAACTCTAATAAGAAAAGCTTCTTATTTTGTGTTGACTGGTGTTAGTTTTCTTATAGATTTATAAGTAATATTGCAGCTTGCTTTACCACAGAATGCTGGATTGAGCAACCTGCTGACGTACTTTCAGTGTGTTTTTCACTGTTTTCCTTTGTAGTGTGACCATGTAGTTTATATATGTATGTAAGTTAGTGGGTGTAGATGAGTGAAGCCCCTCCCCCATATGGGGGTACAGGGGTCCATGCCTACGGGAAAAAAATTATTTTTTTTTTTGTTTTTGTTAATTATACTGAGTTTAGACAAAGTTATTAAGTATTAGATTATTAGCTTACTTTGCTGTGGCAAGAAAAAAGATTTTATGAGTTATTATGGGTTTAGACAAAGTCCGTGTTAGATCACTTTTGTTTCAACTCCTTGTGTTTGGATGTTGTAAATGTAAATCGAATCTGATAGATTTGTGTGCGTGTGTGTGCATGGGTGAGTGTGTGTCTGTGTGTGTATACAAGCATGTGTATATATATATATATATATATATATATATATATATATATATATATATATATATATATATAATATATATATATGGTTCCCATTCAGAAGCCTGAAACATCATAAGCCTGAAAATCAAAATCCTGAAACCAAAAGCCTGAAAATTCAGAATCCTGAAAACTCAAAATCCTGAAAGCCCAAAATCCTGAAAGACCAAAATCCTGAAACTCAAAATCCTGAAAACACAAAATAGACATACTGATGTCATTGTGGCTTTGCTATCGTTAGCCCTGTGGTGTTAGGTCATGCGTTGGGGTCAGGTAAGTGTGCGGTTCGTTTTATTTTAGGGTTAGGGGCGGTTTAAGTGAGTTAGGGTTAGGGCGCAGGTTAGGCATGTATGCAATAGTGACAAATATTGGGGTTAGGGGCGGTTTAAGTGAGTTAGGGTTAGGGCGCGGGTCAGGTGAGTGTGCGATAGTGACGGACCTTAGGGTTAGGGTTAGGGTCAGGGTCAGTTGGTAGATATTAGTGTCTTTATAGTGACATATTAGCATTATTTGTGTTTTCAGGATTTTGAGTTTCAGGATTTTGGTCTTTCAGGATTTTGGGCTTTCAGGATTTTGAGTTTTCAGGATTCTGAATTTTCAGGCTTTTGGTTTCAGGACTTTGATTTTCAGGCTTATGATGTTTCAGGCTTCTGAATGGGAACCATATATATATATATATATATATATATATATATATATATTATATATATAGACACACACACACACACACACACACACACACACACACACACACACACACACACACACACACACACACAATCTCTCTCTCTCTATAAATATATATATATATATATATATATATATATATATATATATATATATATATAGTACATATAGTTTATTGGTGCAGGGACCTGCTACCACATCAGGTGGTACAGGATGGTTTGCCCACTTAAAACAATATTTTTCTTATTTTGTGACCTTAGGAGCTTTACTGGTTTGATTTGTGACATCACAAGGTTTTACATGGCTTAGCTTCAAATATTTGGGTGTAAATTGAATGAGCTACAGTTATTCATAGTGGACCTGTGTTTTATTCTTGAGTTTGTTACCTGACTGACCAATCAAATAATGGAGTCACTAGAGTCAGGAATAATGCTTGTTCATTTCTTCTTTACAGTAGATGGTCTACTCAGGTGTTTCAGTGGAACAGCTGAGACCAAGAGCTGTGATGGCTGTTTGATGAGATAATGTTTGGGAATGAGTCAAAGGTGCTCATTACAATAGCTGTGTGTGTGTGTGTGTGTGTGTGTGTGTGTGTGTGTGTGTGTGTGTGTGTGTGTGTGTGTGTGTGTGTGCGTGTGTGTGTGTGTGGCGGTGATAAAACCACTATTCTTCCGAACCTCTCCAGTGACCAGGGCACCCAAATTGCAAACTATTTTTGAATTGCTTTAACTAGATACCCTTTTTTGACAATTCACAGCACTTCATCACTCTTCTTATATATATTTATTTATTCATTTTTAAATAACAGTAGCTGAAAACATTCTATATAGAAAGCACATTCATTGTAAACACATAGCATTTTCTGAAGTGCATATGAAGATGATTTCACTGAAACATAAATTGCATTTCTGTTTAATGAAATTAATTAATTACTAGTCAACTACCATGTCAAGAATATTAAAACCTGCAGGAAAATAGAAATGCTGATACATCCCAGCATATATAATCATTTGGGTAGAGAGATTTCTTTACAGTTCTGGTTGTGTACCTAATCTGACACAGTATTATGTCAGTCCTCCTCAGCCCTCCTTTCCTTTACTACTGCCATAAACCAAAACAGGCATGACAATAGGCTATCCTCTGCCCTCTTTCTTTTGACCTATCAAAAGCCTTTGACATGGTCAACCACGAACTTCTCATTGTTTCACTAAAATCTATTTCCATCAACAAGCCTGCTATCCAGTGGTTCCAGTTCTACCTAACTGGTAGACAGCAGGCGGTACTATGGCAGGGCAAACTCTCCAGTCAGTTACCTCTCACACTTGGTGTCCCTCAAGGGTCCATACTAGGTCCACTACTCTTCTCTATTTTTATCAACAACCTCCACACTGCTATCCCTAAAGCCACCTGCATTCAATACGCAGATGATTCCACTCTCATCTGCTCAGCCACCTCCCCATCCGACTTGCAAATCTTAACCCAAAATACATTTAACACTATCAAGAACTGGCTCACCAACTAACGCCTACTTCTGAATCCCAATAAAACTAAACTTCTACTCTTCTCTCCCACTAGTAGATCCACCACACTTTCATTCTCTGTCACATCTAACAATGGTACCACTATTTCCCCAGATAATCACACCAAACTGCTAGGGGTTATCATAGACAATAATCTCAAATTTGACCTACAGGTCAACAAAACCATACAGACCATCAATAAGAAGCTTGGATCACTGTATAGAAACAAGACATTTTTAACCCCACTGGCTAGGACTGCAATTGCCCAATCACACCTACTCTCTACTCTTTTATATGCCTTGCCTGTACTCTCAAACCTCAACAAACCTGAACTAGGTAAGCTGTCCCATAGCTACAATCATATTGCCAGATTCGCTACTGGCTCCACCTATAGTACCCACCACTGCCAGAACCTTAAACAACTAGAGTGGCTAGAACTGCCCAGCTTAATTCAATTCAATCAACTCTTAATAGCGCACAAAATTTTGTACCACCCTGAGGATACCCCCTCACTTAAAAATATTATTAAGCCATATAGCAACTTAAGATCCCTACGGTCAGCTGATAAACTACTGGTTCAAACCCACAAAGCTAATAACTCTGCTGGTGAATCCCTGTTTGCCAACTTCATTGACAAAACCTGGAATTCGTTGCCAAACTATATAACCCTACAATCCTCCAAAAGTCTCTTAAAAAAAAAACTCAAACAGTATCTCAAAGTGAATTGGTTATGCCCATGTACCAACCCTGATTAAGTTATAAACTAAAAGCATATTTTGCAATTATCATAACTTGTAACTACATCACCAAGCTCTGCTTCCAATCTGAAGTAGAATTGTGAGTCCCTACTAGGGAACACTACTAACCCATTGTATATAATCACTTTGTTTTTATAATTGTTTGCTAACTTCTGTGTAATCTATGTAAGTTTGTCTATGTGGAGCTTTTCTCCCCGGGCCTCCGCTGAAAATGGACATGTATCCAGTCGGACTATCCCAGTAAACAAATGTAAAATAAATAAATAAATAAATTATAGTAGTTTGCATTGTGGCTCCCCAGGTCATGCCCTTTAACATGCATTTATTGTATGAGTGTAATTGTATAGGTGTGTGTGTGTGTGTCTCTGTATGTTTGTGTGTCTGTGTGTGCATGAGTTACCACAGTAAGTTCCTGTTGCTCTGTAAAAAAAAAAAAATAAACAAGTAAAGAAAAATCAACGAATGAATGAACGAATTAATTAAATGAGAGTCTTAACTACACCTGCATCCTTGTTAGAGTATGCACATTTTCTGGTAAAAAGGTCTAAGTTTAGTAGTACCGTGAACAGAATATAATTGCCTTCACAGTCATTTTCCTCATCAAATGATTCAGATAGAGCAGTGCCTGGTCAAGTTGCATCTCCCAATTGAAACAGTAATCATTCACCCTTTAAGCAAGCAGTAATGCCCGAGCAGGTGGGCATTACAGGGAAACAGCAAAGCACTCAGGGTTGCTGTGAGACCCAATACCCGAATTATTTGCCTGCATAGCCTATCATGTCAGGAATTATTGCACATAGAGAATGGGTTGTTAAATAGTTTTTTTATTTCTTCTTTACTAGTATATACATTTTTAATATTTTATGCAAGTTAGTTCCTCTACCAAAAATTTGCAAGTTGCATATATCATCCAAGTTCACACACACACACACACACACACACACACACACACACACACACACACACACACACACACACACACACGCCCAGAAATTATACCCACTTTATTGACTGAATACGCTTCAGATGTCTCATGGTGACTAAATAAATGAAAGAAAAATTCATGCATTGCAGTAGATTGCAGCCCCCAACTTATGCCTCTCAGCTGTCCCTTCTTTTGCTGAATATCTCTGATTTTGCCTCATATTTTTGCCTTATCCCTTGAAAATGTTTGATTTTCTGGTAAATCACTGACGTTACAGTCAGTTGATAAAACTACACATTATAGTTTCATACTTCATATTGTTCAGGAAATAGATGTTGAAGGGAAATGTCTTGCTCTATTTACATTTTAAGTGACTTAGAATTATATTTAAAAATTGTCCCTGATTTTTGGCCTTTGTCCAGAATTTTTGAGCAAAGAAGTTGTCTTGCCCATTCACTCACTCTGTCACACTCACAATCATACCACACACACACACACACACACACACACACACACACACACACACACACACACACACACACACACACACACACACCAAATTGCATTCATTTTCTTTGTTTTACAGTCACTGAACTGACCCTTTTAAGCTGTGATAAAAAAAAAAATGTCAAGCCTTTGCTAATTGGATTTTTTTTTTTCATTTTATTTTATTTATTTTTTGCTGTATTTAGAGAGTGTAAGTAAGATGACATCCATTTGCTTTTTTCCCAGTATGAACTTTAGTGTAACTTAATATACCACCATGAAGACGTGGGCTAGTTTTCACAGGGTGATACCTCAACATTAATGCGATGTCGGAGTAGGTTATCATTGTATGTTTTGCCCATTATCTAATGTCTTGTATCACATACGTACCTGGACTGCACAAACAAGATGGTGACCAAAAGAATTTATCCTTTATGGAAGCTATGTCATTTTATACTTTTTCAGATGGCACTTACATAAAAAAACATCCTGGGTTTTAGCTGAGTCTCTATCATGGCTGTTATCAGGTTGTATATCTTTTCAATGCTTTCTGAAGCATAATTAATTTTAATGTTGCATTCATAGCTGGATGTTGACACTTCCTGGGTCCTTCCTTTGCTGAGATTAGGAGAACTTCTGTAACCTTTCAAAGTTCTGAAGATTTGTTGCTTCCAGGAAGTTCTATTACTTGTGGCAAACCCTATTACTTTGCAGCTGTTGCCCATGAGCCTTTCTTTCATGGTGTTTCCCCAAGGTCATTGTGGTACATAGTATGAGAAAGAAATGTATGTGATAACATTTTGACAGAACCTTTTAGAATGGACACTGTGGAAAGCTGGTTCATTGTTTGACTTTACTATATTTAGTATTTCTAACACAAAATATTTTATCCATCATTGGAATTAGATGATATGGATGTCACTGGTTTTGCAATAGGAACCTGGAATATGTATTCGGGGCTACTATTTAGGCAGTAGAAATCCATGCTAACTTTCTTCCATGGGTGAGTATTTTGGCTTTGATGACTATAGGGTACATATTCAGTCCTGTCAGTATGAGACTGGCATGGCAAGATGTTTTTGTGAATAATCTGCATAGTTAGATCCATCTCAGGGATCACATGTTCTCCTTACCCCAGCCATGTTATTGTTTCTGACTAGATGGACTTCATGACCTACATGCATTGCTCCTTATTTAAATGTTGGAATGATTATAAGAGTACCTTTTAGCAAGTAGCTCCCTCTGTTTGACACAGCTAACGCATTCTGCCAGTTTTCAGTTTTTTTCAAAATACCTGCCAATGGATCATCTTGACCTATTTAGAACCAATCTGTTCTAATAGGTTCTCCAGTCTCTGTAATACCATGTTTTTTCTGTTGCCTGCTCATTTTCAGCAAGACAAAATGCTCTTGGAGACACACACACACACACACACACACACACACACACACACACACACACACACACACACACACACACACACACACACAGACACACACACACACACACACACACCCCTAATCACAATTCTGAGGCAGAGGGAAATGTGTTTTAATATTCATGTGTGTGTGTGTGTGTGTGTGTGTGTGTGTGTGTGTGTGTGTGTGTGTGTGTGTGTGTGTGTGTTTGAGCTACTAGAATTAGAGGCTTGACTTCTAGCCTTCTGTCAGCTCCTTCTGCACTTATGATATACAGTTTAAAGCAATGAGTAAACTATAGAAATGCCACTGTTTGAACCAGGAACATCTTAACAGTTTAATTAGTAAGTACTGCTTATAACAGCTGTCTATAAAAATGATAGACTTTCAGTCATGGCTGGAGTGGCATTTACAAGATCTGTCTTTTGCTTGAAGATCCTTTATCAGCTCCAGTACACATTTCTGTCAGGAAAGTCATTATTGCTTTCAGCTGTGATGACTACCATTATGTGTTATGTCTGGTTCAGTTCAGGCTTGCAAACCTAAGGCATCCTGCAGTTCCCTCCAGTTCTCAGTAACGGTTACTACCACATTTGAATACTGTTTCATATAGATATGCTTTATGGTTTCCTCAGCTCTTATCATAATACCATTTGTGCAGCACATTCTTCTTCCTATTATTGATTTATTTATTTGTCCACTTACCTTTCAGCTGTTATGATTTAGGCACAACCTGCCTTTTTTTCTCTTAGATTTATTGATTTTCTTCATACAGTTTGACCTGTTTAAGGACACAGTATTAATTAAATGAAGTAAACCTATAGAAAGATTAATTATCAATAACAATATGAAATGTAAAATGTAAACATCTTTAATTGTAGATAAAAATTAAAATGTAAAGATCTTTTATTCTGTAATATAAGAAAGTGTTCCTTTTTCTGTTTGCTTTGATTTTTAGGGGCTATGATATAGTTTCTGATGCTCAGAGGATGAGCTTTGCCCAGTCTATCAGATGCAGTGTGGTACAATAGTTGCTGCTGTGTTAGAGGTACCAAATGTTGCATGCGTCTTAACACGTATCCCGTGTATATTGTGTTGAACCATTACCGTATGTCTGCCTACTAGATGTGGCTTTTAGCTGTACTGAGTAATGTTAAATGAATAGCTGTGATAAAAGCAAAGTGCCCCACTGATTAAACAAGCTTCATTTACCACAAAAAGATCATAAGGCTGTCTTTAACAGCAGGGTATAACTATGAAACAGTGATGCTTTCTACTTAATAAATGAAGATAGTTAAGAGAGGAAAGGAAGTTTGTCACTGACTTCTTCTTCTGGCTTTTCCCGGTTAGGGGTCGCCACAGTGGATCATCTGTCTGCTCGTGATTGGCAGTGGAGTTTTACAGTGGCGAGTTGCCAGCCCGGCGCCCAACCTTCCACAGAAGGCACACACATGCACACACTCACACCTAGGGCCAATTTAGAGTGTCCAATCCACCTACTGTATGTCTTTGGGATGTGGGAGGAAACCAGAGCAAACCCACACAGCCACAGGGAGGACATGCAGACTCCACACAGAAGGCGTCCCAGCTGAGGATCGAACCGGAGAACCTCTTGCTGTGAGGCGGCAACGCTAACCGCTGCACCACTGTGGCCACCAAAGTTTGTCACTGACTACCCTTATTTAAAGAAGTACTGATACCCATGTTTTTCATTTAGAATCATTCACTCTTGTAGCGATCGCTGCTCATAACTTTGTGATGCAGCATTGTTAATATATACGTGTTCATGAAGCAATAAATATGTTAGACTAAGGTTAATCTGTTCTTCTTTACCATGTTTTATTATTTGTTCATTTTCTTCTGATGTGACATAGCTGCTCCAGCAGCATTCTACAATGTCAATCTCCTGTAGTGCACAGCTATATGAAATGTGAGCTAAATGTGGTTATAATCTCCCCCAGCAATGAGTTTTGTGCAGTTATATAACCATACATTCACTACGATGGATGCAGAAACTACCAAATACAGTAGAATGAGTTAAGTGAAGTTTTCCCTATCAAAACAATGGTTATGGAACTTTTACTTTACTTTCATACTAAAAGACAGAGCTTTGCACAAAATTCAGCAAACGGTCAGTGGGGGGTGGGGGTCTCACAATGAGGTCTAGATTTCTGGAACGAGGTACATTAATGACAGCAAATTATTGTAGTCATAAATTGGCCCAAACCTTTACTTTTAGAAACAATGCTCTTAAATCATCCTTATTTATGAAGTTAAAGAACCCATTCTTTAAGTTTTAAAACTGGAAAAGAATATCCACACTCATAAAAGCAAGGCAGTGCATCATTTTATAGACCTAGGAATCAAGGTTATGCACACAAGGAAAATAATTTGTGTGAATCTCAGTTTTTCAATTATTGTTGTATTAAAACAAAACATTCAAGTATTTGAATCAAATATTTATTGTATACTAGTCATGCGATACTGTTCCTGTGCTTTATAATATATATATATGTATATATATATATATATATATATATATATATAAAATACTAAATGCTGTCACTTGAACTTGTTTTACATTACCATAGCCAGCATTACATAGAATCATTTAATCTGCTTCCTGCCTGATTGTGCTATGTATCTTCCCCAAATGTAAAACCTCCTCATTGGTCTCTTCAGTCTACCACAGTATTACACATCATAGGGGATAAATTATTAATTTCACTTTAAATGACAAAAATTCACTCTTGAATCTGAATATACCTTTTTCATATTCTTAAATTACATCATGCCATTTTCTACAATATACAGTCACATACTGGGATATAAAAACATCTCTGGCAATCATAAAAGCTTTACTCTCTTAATATATCAGTGTCATTTGCACTTATTTGAGTTGTTCAACATGCACTAGTTCCCTTGCAGTATAAGTCGCGGTGGTACAGTGGTAGCATTGTTGCCTCACAGCAAGAAGTTCTCCAGTTCGATTCACGGCTGGGGTGCCTTCTGTGTGCAGTGTGTAGGTCCTCCCCGCGGTTGAGTGGCCTCCGAAAGACATGTGTGAATGGGCGTGCCTTTGCTGAAGGTTGGGTGGTGGGCTGGCAACTCGGCACCATAAAAATCTACTGACAATCATTAGCGGACCTGAGTTTCGCTGTGGTGACCCCTAACCGGGAAAAGCCGGAAAAGACAAACAACAACAACTAGTTCCCTTGCAGTATTTCTTTGTAATACACCAAAAATGTGACTTTGTGAATTATATATTTTAAGTTTGTCATTGTCAGACACTTAACACAAAAGACCAAGGCACATTTTGTACAATTAACCTGAAATAAGATGACTTCATAGACTGGAGTTCAGTCAGTGGGTGTTTTTTGTACTTTTACATTTTGTACAAATAATTAACATTCTATCTTGGGTATAATGATATAATGTCATAACCAAAAATCCTCTTCAGCTATACAAGAATAATAATAATAAAAAAGAAATATGTCACTATCTGTTGCTAAGTGACAAGGCATGATATTCATGAACTACTTACATGTAGTACTTCAAATTAATCATATTGATTATTTAAATTAAATTTCCTGTGATTAAGATACTAAACTATGTTAATAATTACAATAACAAGAGACTAAGATTACTGACAGGTAAAAATACTATAAAATCGGTACCACGTATAACACTTTCATTTAAGTAGCATATAGACTATAGTATAAGAGTTAATTATTTCATTGCTGTAATATGTGAAAATAGACATCTGTCCTCTTTCAGGCTAATTATACTCTGTGTTCTATAATTAGTTAAACTTTTATTTGTAAGAAAATTCTGCTTTTTTGTTAGATACCTAGAGGGAATATTTTGCAAGGATAGAAATAACACTGAGATAAGAATAGCAACTAAGTATTAATTATAGTCTTCAGAACCTAATACATTTCTGTTGAGTTGCTGCTTTAATTTCTCCAAATGCTTAGTTTTTTACATACTACCAGAGTCAGGGTATCAAAGTTCACAAAATTAGTATTGCTTCAGTCTTTGATGTGTGCCAAGAGTGCTCAACTCAGTACTTGTAATGTGTCCAGAATTGCCTTCTTAGGCAGTTCATATGGGGTTACATGTCTTGGTAAAATATTTAAGTATTACTGTAACTTTTGTATTAGTCCTGTTGATCCAAGTACTTCTGAAACTGTCTAGATATCTTTCTTCCACCCTGCTCTTATTTCTGCTTGCAGATTCTGGCATTTTAAGACTGTGTGGCTCTTGATAAGTAAGATGGTATAATGACTGGGTGTAGCAATTTCAATTATCAATGCTGTTTTTGTCTTTTATTTTTGGACCTACTGTATTTGGCTTTCTTGCATCTATATTTTGAATCGTCAGTAATGGGTGATCCCATGTGATCTAAACTTCATATATGGTGATAGTGTTTTGTGGTGCATGACTCCATTGCTTCTCATCTACTACTATATTGCAGTGTTTGTACAATCCACAATGCAGCAGTTTTGTCACATTATTGTATCTTTCAGTATACAGGCCCGCTGCCCTGAATGTATCTCACCCAGCAACAAGATATCAGACTGATTCAGGTTCTTTTTTACGGAACCTGAATTTGTCTGCTTCTCAACATGTTCAATGGACTTTGTAAACCAATGTTTATCCAACCACTATCTTGAATCGCTATTATTAGCCTTTCATCTTTTGGTTGGAATTTACCTCTCCTTAGCTATTCCTGTGTCAAATCTTCATCAAAAGGTGGTTGTACCAGAAGTTCTATATACTTGCCACTTTATTTGTGGACTTCCCAATTATCCTTCCTTCCTTACTGCCCTTTTCTTTACATTCTTTCTTTTCTTTGTGTTTTTTTTTTGTTTTGCACTTTTAGTTGCTGTCTGATTTTTGTTTACTTCTGACAGACTGTTGTCAATATTATTGTTGGCATATGTGCTGGCATAGTAATTATTGTTACTGTGACAAATAAAGGCTTTGTGCTTTGGAACGTTGCCTGGTTTTCATGATTTTTTGGGAATTATTTTGACTGAGCTCATCAACGAACTTTTAAGACCACTAGTTTCTCATTTTTTACTCCCCTCTACAAAACTGCAATGATCCATATCTAACAGTTTTGGCAACACTTTTGTCATTCTTTTAAATATTACTGATAAAAGCACTTTTTAATCATGGTTTAAAATTGAAATGGGCTTATATAAAGCTGATGGTGATGGCTCTTTACTATTTCTAGTTATTATGGTAACCACAGCTTTCTTTCAAGATGTTGGTGCGTCCCCCTCCTTGTAAAACACTGTTAAACAAAACTTTCCAGATCTTTATCACTTTCTTCCCCCTTAACTTCCAAACTTCTACAGGATCCCATCTGTTCCTGGAGACTTTCCTGCACATTTATTATACATCGTTGTTCTTATCTCCTCCCCCTCTATCTTAACTGTTAATTATTGAGCCTTGTATAACTAACCTTAGCATACATAGCTCTTCCATATATATTTCTATTTGTGTTTTTTTCTAGATTTTCACATTCCTCTGCTTTATACAAAAATACATAAAATTTCTAAAATAGCTATAGCACCTCTACAGGATCTCTGGTTATTTTTCTTGTTATAGGGTCACTAGATTTGGCAATAACCCTTTCTACTTTCTGTTGCCTAAGTCATTGGGCTAAAAGTTTTTGTGCTCTGGAATTATCAAAAAACAGTTGCTTAACAGCGATTTTTCTAAACTCATGCTTAATATTCAAATACTCCCTTATTTTCTCTTTAGCACTCTGCATTTGCTGTTCTTCGTGTTCTGTGAGAGTCTCCTTATTCTGCAACACTTCAACCTTTTCAGTCACTCTAAATAATTCCTGTTACTTCTTAACCATACCTTATTTTCAGTTATTTTTACCCTGTTTTTAAATTCGACTCATTTTATCCCAATTACTAGCTATAACTTCTGAAGAAATGTCTATCTTCCCTAATAATGTTCAAATAATTTCCACTACCCATTCCTTAAAATCCTCTCATTTTAACAGGTAGATGGGGAAGTGCCGGTGCCCCATTTTTACTTCATCACTCTGCATTTTTATCTTAGTTGTTATTGGCACATGATCTGAAATAATTATTGGATGTGTGTTGAAGTTTTTAATTAAATGTATCCCTTTTCTCCCATTTTTGCACATGGGGTCAAGTTATCACTGTTTAAACCACTGGCTGGCTAGCCCTGAAGTGTGTGTGTGTGTGTGTGTGTGTGTGTGTGTGTGTGTGTGTGTGTGTGTGTGTGTGTGAAACATAAAATAGCATCATTAAGAAGTTCAAACATTGAATGCCCTAAATACTGAATCTGCAAAAGATTGAGAAAGAAAAAAACATTTCCTTTCCCAATCCTCCCACTAAAACCCAGTAACATTGCTAGAGCAGGTTGAGGAAGGCAACTGCCATGGGTGCAAAGTGTTGGGAGATGTGATTGGCCAATCCCCATTGCTCTTTACTGCATACTGGCTTTTAAAAACTGGCATGGAATTTGCCGTCAGACCTGAGCACTGTAGTACTCTTTCACATGGTGAAAACTGTAGCAACTGCATGCTACACTGTAGCAAGCAGTTTGTTATAGTTTAAAAGTAAAAAAAATAAATATTTTTTTTAACTGAAATGTGAATGCTGTTGTACTCCATGCAGGGTATAAACTGTAGTAAAAGAACCTGATGGGAAAATGCCCCTAATTCAGGACAGACTAAGGCAGAAGCTGAGGGATAAGACAGCAAAAGAAGATTGCATGGAAACTCATATAGAGGTCCTGTGGTTATGGAAACTCATATAATGCTCCTGTGATTAGAAGCACCCAAAGAGAAGTGGGAATTAAAAACAGGGCAGAGACAGATAAATCTCGCACAATGTGAACAGAGAGAAAGAAGAACTAGAACAGAGTCATAGGCATCTCCCTGCTGTGTCTGATCACAGAACCAGACAGAAACGGAAGCAAAAATCTAGGAACACAGCAAGAAAGAGAACTACTTAAGTAGATACAGGGCAGTACTCACGGTAGAATAAAATTACTTTTGTGAATCTCCATTTCCGTGGATGAATTGGATGAAAAGGGAAAAAGCTTCTCCTGTCTTTGTAGGGGAAAGGCTGCA
The DNA here is from genome assembly GCF_019279795.1 of Protopterus annectens. NCBI lineage: Eukaryota > Metazoa > Chordata > Ceratodontiformes > Protopteridae > Protopterus > Protopterus annectens. Next base: position 221,667,343 of record NC_056745.1, read on the forward strand.
CCTTCACCCTCATGTGAGGCTATGAATGAAAGCAATACTGATCTGAAGTCATGTAAACATCGGGAATGCTCAGTTGGAAAACAACACACTAAGCAGAGTTACAGAATATACCGAGGACAGAGGAAGGACCAAATGAACAGAACCCCACTTCATATCCATATTCATTTTGGAGTCAAAACCTTTTTGAGTACTAGTGATGAGTTGGTCCACAGCTGAATTCTGGGTGGTCACCTATGTCGGTATAAAAAACAAAGACCAGGATTTTAGCCAGATTTTACTAGCCTGGTATTATGAATAAAATAGAAAACCTTTGTGCAGCTTGCCCAGCATGTCAAAGATAACATTAAAACCAGGGGTTAGGAGCACTTAGTTACCCTTGCTTATAGCAGAAGTCCCACTTGAGGGAATATCAATGGACATTGTAAGTCCACTGGTGAAGTTAAGCAAGAGGGACCAGCATCTACCGGCAGTAAATGACTATACAACAAAGTCTCCTAAAGCAATACCCTTGCAAAGAGGTAATGCTAAGTTTATAGATAAAGAACTAGTTTTACTTTCATGCAGAGTTGGAACTTCCAGAGAGCTTCTTTTAGAACAAGACACCCCATTTTGTAATGATAAACAAACTCTGCCACTTCTTTAAGGTGAAACAGCTTAGAACCTCTGGATGCCACTTGCAAACAGATAGGTTAGATGAATTTTTAAACAAAACCTTAACGTTTATGTTAAGGAAAGCCATAGAACAGGATGGGAAACTAGGGACCAGTTACCACTATATCTCCTCTTTATCATGGGAGGGGGGTACTGCAAACCTCAACTGAGTTTGCTTTTTTTATACTGCTGTATAGCAGATATCCCAGAGGATTGCTGGATATAATGAAGGAAGTCTGGTAAGAGGAGAAGACATCTTTAAAGTAAATGACAGAGCATTTTGCATTTACATAAGTTATGAATAATAATGCCTGTTATAAAAGAACATAAGGGAAGGGCACAAGAAGGAACATATACTAGAAATGCACAACTTAGAGGGTTTAAAGCAGGAGATAAAGAACTTGTATTAGTTTCTGAGGACAGGTTCCTTGAAAAGTGTTAATGACCTTTTGACGTTATAGAGAAGAATAAGTGAAATAAATGAAAGAGTGAGAAAACCAAGGAAAGGGAAACCAGAACAGATACACAATATAAATGTTCTGAAGCTTATGTATCTGTAGTGAGTACATTTGCAGAATACATGTTCATAAGTGAGGATAAGTGACACACTGCCATTGTCCCAGAAGCAAAAAAAAAAAAAAAAAAGCAAAGGAATTATTACTGAGGAAAACACATCTTTTTACAGTTGCCTGGCAGGACCAATTTAAACTCCCATCTTTTATCTACTCTACTATATGCCTCCACTATTTATACCAACCTTAAAAAGCACAGCACTTAAGCTATGTTTTTTTCCAATTTCATAGCAGGAAATAATATATTTTCAGTAAACATGTAGTTCAACTATGTGAAAGTACTTCAATTTAGTTATGTAAAAAATTTGCAGTTTTTTGAATTTAAACTTTTATTTAAGATGCTGTCCGGTTCGATTCTCAGCTAGCGCTTCTTCTGTTTGGAGACATGCGTGAAAAGGCGTACCTTCGTTGAAGGTTATGCATCAGGGCTAGTAACTCGGCATGTAAAAATCAACTACCAATCATTAGCGGACCAGAGTTCTGCTGTGGCGAACCCTAACCGGGAAAAGCCGAAAGATGCAAACATTTATCCCTTTTGCTACTTGAGGGTAGTGAGACCAGCTATGTTATATGGGTTGGAGACAGTGGCATTGACAAAAAAGCAGGAGTTAGAGCTGGATGTGGCAGAGTTAAAGATGTTAAGATTTGCACTGGGTGTGATGAGGGTGGACAGGATTAGGAATAAGTATATTAGAGGGTCAGCCCAGGTTGGAAGGTTTGGAGACAAAGCCAGAGAGGCAAGATTACGTTTGTTTGGACATGTACTGAGGAGGGATGCAGAGTATATTGGGAAAAAGATGCTAAAGATGAAGCTACCAGGTAAAAGGAAAAGAGGAAGGCCTAAAATAAGGTTTATCAATGTGGTGAGAGAGGACATGCAGGTGGTTGGTGTGACAGATCAAGATGCAGAGGACAGGAAGAAATGGAAACAGATGATCCGCTGTGGCGACCCCTAATGGGAACAGCTGAAAAAAGATGATGATTTATCCCTTTTGCTAAAATGGACTCAACATTATTGAATTCTGCACTTTAACATTCTACAACTCATTACAAAAATATGTATTTGTGATCTGAAAAAATAATTCAGTTTCCTTTGTGTACTTTCAAGAGAATATACAAGAAAAGAATGAAGCCACACATTACATTGATTGAAGACAGTAGGTATGGAAACCTGGGATGAGTCCTAGTACCCGTGAGTTTCACACTTTGTGGTCCTCATGAAATTACTTGACTTCCACAAGTTTCTGATCTGTCCATGAATAAATGAACTCCAGCTTTACTAAAATTTTCTGATTAAATAAATATATGTTATGAATCAGGAATAAAAACAGGCAAATTTTCCAAGGCTGTCCCTGTAGTATGGCATGTAGTCTTATAAATGTGCTGCTTTTTAAATATTTAGTTACCTAAGTTTGGTGCTGCAGTAGCGTTGTCGCCTCACAGTAAGACACTGTCCAGTTCGATTCTCAGCTAGAGCGTCTTCTGCGTGGAGACATGCGTGAATGGGCGTACCTTCGTTGAAGGTTGTGTGTCAGGGCTGGTAACTCGGCACGTAAAAATCAACTACCAATTATTAGTGGACCGGAGTTCCGCTGTGGCGACCCCTAACCGGGAAAAGCCGAAAGACACAAACAAAGTTACCTAAGTTTCTTCATAAAATGATAATTCAGCTCATCGCCCTAAAAAATGTTTACGCTCCTGCCTGAAAAGAGAATTTCTGTTTGAAATCTGAGGTCATATTTGGGTGTAAAAATATATTTTGTTCAGTATGTGAAAAATGGCAGCTGTGACATAGATAAGTTGCTGTACAAGTACAGGAAGGACAGGAATGCCTGGAAAAAGTACTAACGTGTATCAAACTGGACTGGATTACTAATACAGATAAAAAGTGGCAGTCTGTTCTGCCAATGGCCTCAGTCTGGGATGTAATGCAGCTATAAAGTAGTTAGCAAAGGGAAAAATGAGCGAGGAGGGAGAAGTCTAAGCTCTTATTTCAAGTGAAACTGATTACATTCTATAAGGAAACAAAAAAATGTGATCTCTGTGGCAGATTGCATGCCTTTCTGCAAAAACAGTCCATGACTGAGGATAGGCCATAATGGTTTCATGGAGGCATATGTGGGAAATGCACACAACATGCTAATCTGAGGTTTACATATGACATTTTTGTTTAAGGTTGTGTAGGAATATGAGCACACAATGATGTTTGACTGACACTAGGCTATACGCAGCTATTATGGAGGCACATTTCTCTTACTCTGTTCAAATGTAGCTCAGACATATGGATAGATAACAGCAATTTCACACATGGTTTAGCTCCAATGACCCTCATGGACATGGGCAATTTGTAAGTAACCAACATGTACTTTTGCTGTCCATTTTTGGAGATTCATATTGCAAAAATGTAAGGGCTCATAATTATCATGAATGCAGGCCTAGTCTTCTTCAGATCCTCACAAATCAATAGTCTAGTAAGTACCTGTAAATCTATGAATCTATGTTTGAATGTGTGCACAAAACTGTGACAAATGAAAAAGTCTACATACTACTAGCTGTGACTAAGGCTGATTCATTGTGTACACAGAATGGAGCAGTGTTTGAGAATGTGTGCCAGTGAGGTGTGACCGAGGCTGAACCATAATGCTTTAATGGAGGCATACTCTGGCTAAATCTGATTCACATCGCTCATGTGTAAAACTATACACACAACAATCTGAGACTGAACCTTAGCACCTGTCATGGAGCCATATGCTGGAATGTGCTCACAAAACAATCTGTGACTGAACTTTAGTGTCTATCATGGACCCATGTACTGGAATGTGTGCACACAACTATCTATGAATGAACCTTAGTGTCTGTCATGGAGCCTGTGATGCCCCCGCACTTGCCCAGTGATCAAGGAGCCTCAATCCTCACCACTAAGGGACATGCACATTGGGAGGATGACAAGTACACACACAGTAAAGTACAATTTCCCTTAAGACCACACAGAAATCACAATCAGTCTGGAGCTGATTTCACCCTCTCTCTCTCTCTCTCCAGATCTCCAATAAGACTCCCCACCAGCACAGCTATAGGGTTAAGATCTCAGACGAGTGGTCAAGCAAAAACCTGCAGCACCTCTTTGTCTAATCAATGCTTTGTGTCCTTGCCAAAGTAGCTGACATACACACACACACACACACACACACACACACACACACACACACACACACACACACACACACACACACACACACACACACACACACACTTTGAGATTTGATTTATATACAAACACAGAGACACTCCTGGGGAAGGCTGGCACAGGTTCACTAGCTATTCCCCCTTCTGCCCCAGACTATAAGGTAGAAATTACTGCCATCAACAACTACTTATGTTGTTGTCTTTTGGCTTTTCCCGGTTAGGGATCGCCACAGCGGAACTCCGGTCTGCTAATGATTGGCAGTAGATTTTCACGAACGCCAAGGTGCCAGCTCGACATTCAACCTTCAATGAAGGCACGCCCATTTACACATGTCTTTCGAATGCCCACCCAACCTCGGGTAGGACAGACTTATCAGCTACTAATAAGGCCCTTACAAAGGGTGACCAATTCTATTGTGTAATGCTACTATTATCCAAATGGTAAGTGTGACCAGAACGTTTAAGGCTATTTAGGAGTGGCCTATACAGTGTTACCAATGACATGCAGGTACCCTAAGAGTTTAAATATCTCTAAACAAATCCAGCCACAATTAAAAGGTTTAAATATATTTAATAATGACTAATAAAAGCACAAGACAATACTCAATAACTCAACACAGTGACAACAGAGTTCAGAATCATAGGAAATATTTTAAAACAACATTGCAGGACAGTCTCACATAAATACAGAAACATCTAGACTGATCTTACTATTTCCAATCTATTTCTAAGAGAGGTACGATGATCTAAGTCTCACCTACAGAGCAAAGCAAATACAAGTACTGAATGGATGTTTACAAGTTCAAGACAAGATACAAAATGCACTGACCTTCTCTCTGAGATAGCTATTTAGTTACTAACAAACATTTCTGCTGGGTTATCTCAGATTACATCATTATTTTCAGCTCTGCTTTAGTTTCCAGGTAACAGGAATTTAAAATTTAACATGCGTCTGTAAAAAATACTTATCTCTCAGATGCACAGCTGCTAGGAAGCCACATAGCAATACAAAAACACTTTACATGTGAAACCTAGTAATTATCTCTGTCTCAAGACAATAGAAAGAAGCACCTAGCACTAGACATCCTGTTTTTTAGCTGAGATAAACTAACTTTATAACACATCGTAAAACTCTTTTCTTATTTTCTTAGAGTTTGCAAGTTAACTCTGTATATTCCAGCCTTTACCATCAATACATACAATTGCATAGGCATGTAGTTTATACACATTTCTGCTCTTTTCCAGCAGGGTGCACTGTGGTTACATTCTTGAAGCTCAGTACAGAACATATGGGTTACTTCCATTTGTAGACAAGCCTATGGATCATATTAATATTTACAATGACATAGAATTATTTACAAAATTCTAGCTAGCTGGACTGGCAGCCTTCAAAGAAAACTTCACACAACAACTTTGCATGAAAACTCTGAGCCAGTTTGCAAGAAAGTTTTCTTTAATGGTTGTGTGCGTTCATGAGGAGGTTAAAAATGCATAATAACTTGATGGACAATGATACCCAAAACATATTATTCTGTACTACTTACCTACATTTTTTTTCAGTTATGATTCAATTTAAAGAACACTGGTTATTTTGTCAGTTGTACAATACCTGAATATAAGAAGTTTACAAGAGAGTAGGCACTGTGGTAAGTTGACTATGAGAAATTTACAAGAGCTTAGGCACTGTCTTAAGTCCTGTTCAAAAAATTGATAGTGAATAATAAATTAGGAAAATGCAAATTGATAAGTAATTTTGTTTTTGCAAGATAACAAACAGTCACAAATGGGTCCAGTTGTTACTATGAGGGGCTGGAAATCTACAGTGTCACAATCATGTTTTGAAGTTCTGTATGAAAAGAAAAAGAAATGCTGCGAACTTAAACAAAATTTCATAGGAAAGTGGGTGGGGAGCATGGCTTTAGCACTAGGCAACTGGATGACCCCAGCATTTCTGTTCCAGCCGTGTGTGTGTGTGTGTGTGTGTGTGTGTGTGTGTGTGTGTGGGGGGGTTCACTTTATAATCTCGAAATACTGAAATATTGAATTTCAGTATTTTGAGACTATAAAGTTAAATATTCAGAATGGCGAAAGTGCATAACCGCGAATCTGAATATTTCGAATTCGCGGTTATGCTTTAACAGTACATGATGTGGAATGTGTCATGTGGATGGTTTTCAGTTTAGTATGTGGATTTAGGTGTAATTTAAGGTAAGTGCCTAATTATAAAGGTTTTGGATTGGTGTATGAGTGTATGTAAGTGTGTTTGGAAGTTGTACGTGTGGGTTAGGGTAGGCAGGTAAATCTATGAGTGTTTAAATAGTGAATGTGGTGGTGTTTGTATATATGTGATGTGTGTTTGCAAGGGAGTGTAGAATGTCTGGTTGTGAGTTTGCTGTCTTTTTATGTTTGTTGCAATCTCAGAGTTAGAATATATAAGTAGGGGGGCTGTGGGGATGCAGGGGCGCTTGCCTCCCTGCTTATTTGTAGTATAGGTTTTTAGTTTGAATTGTTATGTTTGTGTGTGTGTGTGTGTGTGTGTGTGTGTGTGTGTGTGTGTGTGTGTGTGTGTGTTTTTTGTAGTGTGGGTAGTTTGGTCTTTGTGTAGTGTAGTATGTGGTGTGTTGAACTTCGTGATTTTAAATTTTGCGGTTTTGGAGTTTTGGTGTTGTTTAGATTCGACTTTATAGTCTCGAAATACTGAAATTCGGCGTTTCAGTATTTTGAGATTATAAAGTGAATCTGTGTGTGTGTGTGTGTGTGTGTGTGTGTGTGTGTGTGTGTGTGTGTGCGCGCGCGCATCTGTGGGTTTAGATGGTGTCTAAGTATGCCAGACCAGATCTTTTTTTTTTCCATATTTGTTTTCTAAAAGCATATTACAGTAGATAACAATACAAACAATCATGAAATTTGTCAGATACAAAGTAATATTTGTTTCAACATGAAATCAGATCATATTTCTACTAAGTCACATAGAATAAAACCCATTTACTATTTATTTTCAAATTTTAACAGGAAAATGCATAGAGTTATCCTAACTGCATGGTGTAGTAAACTCTAACACACTATATACAATATTTACAGCAGGTGAACAGCAGCTAAAGGGCAGAAGCATGAGAGAGATGTATCTGTATTTGATTCATCCTTAAGTTGCTTGTCTAAGCTTCTCTGATTTGTACTTTACTTAGTATAGGGGAATTTTGTATACAATGTGATGATTTAATTCTTTGGAAAATATTTATTCCTTTAGAATGTGGTTCAGAGGGAGACTCGAGTATTTTTGAAAATATGTGCATTTATTACTATCTCTTGTGATTAATTTATATGCTGTAACATATCTAGTAGCTTTGTTCTTGAAGACCTCCCATGATAGTTTGGTTCAATCTGTCCAGTTCTGGGTGGTATATAGTTTCATTAATGCAAATAATGTGACTAACATCCGTGTGTCCTGCTTAAGTAATTTTTTGGGGGTTATATGTAGGATAGCAAATTCCCATGATAATGTTGACTGCTTGTAACCAATTTTTTCTAACTTCACCTTCAGAGAGCACCATAACTTGTATGTAAATTTACAGCCCCATAGGACGTGAAAGAGATCAGCTTTCACTGTTGGACAAAAGGGACACTTTGGGGAGTAGTAATGCCAGACCAGATCTTGTCTGTCAGTAAAAGGGAAAAAGAGTCAGAAAAGAAAATGATATATTTTCATGATGCAAGTGTTACCAGTACAATGAGCACATGCTAAAATTAAGTCAGAAGTATGCAATGGTTGTAGTGTACAATAACACAGTTCACCATGATCACTAGCCCTTTTGTATAATTGTGAGACTGGGTGGACCAACATTATTCTGCTGTGTCAGGGTTTGTGTAGAGTAATATTTGCTGTGATACGTTTAGGCAGAGGCTGGTGTAATAAAAATTCTACAGTGGTCAGTAGATTATGAAGCAAGTACTTACAAGCTTAACTAACTGATTGCTTGAAAAACACATAAGGGAGGATGAATTATTTTTCCCATTAGTGTAGCAGCCAGCAGAATTGCTCATTACCACCAAATACTAGCCTCTGGAAATATTTTTTGTGTAGAAGGCAGACTAGACGTTATATAATTTGTCAAGTAGAAATAAAGGAAAGCTATCATTAGACTCCCCCACCCACAACTGTGTATAGAGCACAGTACGTCTGACCCACCCACAACTGTCTATAGTGCACAGTAAGTATTTTGATTAAAGACTTTCCTGCTGCATAATCTGTGGCCATAAACTGAAGAAACAGTGTGAAAGTTATTAATAACGACTGAACTTTTGAACTATATCTTTTTAGAATGCATGCCCTTCCATAAAAAAAAAAAAAAAAGGAAGGTGAAATTGCTTCATAAAAATTCTAGACTCTTGAGCATCATGCTTGGCCACAGCTTTTTTTGTTGACTCCCACATTGGCCTGAATCTAAAAGGACTATCCACCTGACTATATGCTAACAGTTTGGTCCGACTTTGATCTTATTTGTCTGTACATCTAGCTGTCATTTACTTATTTAGTTTGTATTAATACATACTTTGTTAACCGGTTAAGTGAATTGGTCCAGGACCCTTTTCAGCCATGACTCAGGTCACAATGGCAGCCAAAATAAAAAGTAAGATATGCACTTAGGAATACAAAAAAAAAAACAATACTGCTGTAACAAAAGGAGATACTGCCAGTCCAGCTAGCTGGAATTTTGTAAATAATTATATGTCAGTTGTGAATATTAATATGATTTATATAGAAGTGTAACAAAAGCGGGCTGCCACGGGGGTGCATTATCATTGCCACCTCACTGCAAGAGGTTCTCTGGTTTGATCCTTGGCTGGGGTGATTTCTGTGCGGAGTCTGCATGTCCTCCCTGTGGTTGTGTGGGTTTCCTCCTGATGCTCCGGTTTCCTCCCGCATCCCAAAGACATGCTGTAGGTGGATTGGACATTCTATATTGGCCCTAGGTGTGAGTGCATGCGTGTGTGCCTTCTGTGGAAGGTTGGGCACTGGACTGGCAACTCCACACTGTAAAACTTCACTGCCAATCATGAGTGGACAGGTGATCTGCCGTGGTGACCCCTAACTGGGGAAAGCAAAAAAAAGAAGAAGTGCAACAAAAGGAGACACTGCCAGCCCAGCTATCTGGAATTTTGTAAATAATTATATGTCAGTTGTGAATGCCAACATAATTCATATGCTTGTGTTACAAATGTATTAGAACTGTATGTTATGTGTATATCAAACTGCTGGTAAAGAAGTCTGTGTGAAAAGGGTTTGTACAGTACTGAGCGTAAAGATATATCCACAGTGTACCCTATCGTAAAAGAGCAGAAATGTAAATAAACTATTGTAGCTGTGTAAATGTATATATTTTAGCAGTGGGAACTGGAACATAGAAGGTTAACTTGTAAAACTTCAGAAAAATAGTCAAAATTAAATTATTTTATATCTGCACCATAAAAGATGGTTTCAATGCAGCAAGGAGAAACAATGTCTATAACTAGGGAGCCTTCTGCATTGTCTTGTAAGTGTTTTATTGTTTTATGTCTTCCGTCATCTGCAAAGATCTAAGGGCTATGTATTTTTCATAGGTAGATGCTAAAGGCTGGCAGTTCCTAGCAGGGGGGGTTTAGCTTGGGAACTAGTCAGATGACAAGAAGTGATGTCATCTTGCAAGTTAACCCAGCAGTAACATTTGAGATATTAATTTAAGAACTCTCTGAGAGAGACAGAGCAGTCTGTATTCTGACTTGGAACCAACAACATCAGCTAGAAGATACATTCACCACACTTGCCTTGTTTCATAAGTAAGTTAACTAGGGTGCAGTAATTTGTCTTAGATTCAGACAGGAATATAGCGAAGTATAACTTAGATGTTTTCTGCATTTATTTGAGACTGTCCTGCAATGTTGTTTTAAGTATTTCCCGTGATTTTGAACTCTGATGTAACTGTGTTTAGTTACTGAGTATTTTCTTGTTCTTTTATTATTTATTATTAAATGTATTTAAACCTATCATTGCGGGTAATATTTGTGAGACATATTTAAATTCTGGGAGTACTTGCATATTTATTTGGTGACACTGTGGATCATTCCTGATAGCCTTGCTCATGGTCAAACTACCATTTGCATTAATAGTAACATTACACAGTAAGATCGGGCACCCTTTGTTAAGAGCCTTAAAGTTCCTGATAAAGAGTTGGCTGGTGGCAGTAATAACTACCTTGTAGTCTGGGCAAAAGGGGGCATAACTAGTAAACCTGTATCAGCCTTTCCCAGGTATGTGTGTGTGTGTGTGTGTGTGTGTGTGTGTGTGTGTGTGTGTGTGTGTGTGTGTGTGCGCGTGTGTGTGTATGTGTGTATACATATATATATATATATATATATATATATATATATATATATATATATATATATACGTGTGTGTGTGTGTGTGTGTGTGTGTCTGTATGTGTGTGTATGTGTATAAATCAAATCTCAAACAGTGTGTGTGTGTCAGCTACTTGGTCAGGGACAAAAAGTACTGGTTGTACAGAGAGTGTACTGAAGGTTTTGGCTTGATCAGTCAGCTGAGATCTCAACTCTATAGCTGTGCCAGTGGGAAGTCTTATAGGGGATCTTGAGAATGAGGGTGAATCCAGCCCCACACTGACTGTGGTCTCTGTGTGCTCTTAAGGGAAATTGCACTTTACTATGTGTGTATTGGTCATCCTCCAAGTGTGTACATCTCCCACTGTTGCCAGTGGTGAGGATTGAGGCTCCTTGATTACCTGAGCCAGTGGTGGGGGTGGGGCGTCACAAGTGCCATTAAGGCTTTTGACAAAGTTTGTATCTACAAACATAGCTAAGGTATGACACTGAATAAATAAAACATTAACTAACCTTGACAAACATTTATGCATTATGAATGCTAAAATATACAATATAACTCCATTATAACTACAGCATTGTATATTAACATATTGCACAGCTCACATCTCTGTAAGATGGTGCAGTGGACTAGGAATCATCTTGTGAATGTTGGTTGGCTGTACAAAATAAGGAGGCAGGGATAATTATATTGATATCACTGTTGCTGTCCTAAGGCATTATCAAACAGATTAAACAAGCACATTTTAGAATGGAACACCCAGTACAACAGAACTTAAGAACTAGTGTACCATTATGTTAGGCCATAGAACACGAGTATTTTCTTAAAAGTCAATAGTTGGTCTATATTCCTAATATTCTGTAGTTGATTGTTCCAAACAACTGGAGCTATTTTTGAGAATGATCTCTCACACATACCAAGTGGCTACCAAAAAGCAACAAACCTTCCTTGCACTAGTCCAGGAATTACCAACTTAAACAGGCACAATACAGGGAGGTTCCTTACATAAAGCACTTCTTTAGGATTTCTCTTACTCTATTTAAATTCTCTCTGCTGACAAATTAACTGTGTGTCCCATCCTTGCTTCAGAGCCTTGCCTGATTTCACCAATGACTTCACTCTACATGGAGGAGGGGTGGCTCAAACCTAGTGTTATAGTCCATTAACTGTCCTAAAGGAGTAAGCCAGTTTAAATGGTGGAGTTTACCTTAAATCCAAGATGACTAAGACAAAATCTGGAACTGGTTTGTCAACATGCAGCTTTACATCAGCATATCATCTACTAAAGTTATACCTTTGGGTACTTCACATATCTAGGAGGTGCTGCACTCCCTGAATGGATTGGGTACAACTACTTCACCAATTCAAATACCCTGTAACAGGGCTAGAGTCAATCTTCTCCTTCACTTCACATACATGCCAGGTTATCAGTGAAATATCTTGTCCGCTCAACATAACTACATATGAGACTCTTCACATCTATAGTGCTACAAAGGGAAAAAGTATATCTCATTTCCCATAGTGGAATGTACTGTTTTGATATAGTCATATAAAATGTATCAGAAATCATACTGAACAACACATTTATGTCAATTTATTATACTTTAAAGTCCTTGTAATTACCACTGAGTGCCTCTAAAGAAGCTTGGTACATTTCTCATCACAGACTATGCCTTCTTTCTACTAAATTAATTGCCCAAAAAAGTATTTTGTATGGACCGTAGTCTTTCTTAGAACTCTGTTATTCTCCTGACCACCCTGCTGACATACTTCATTCTGAAGAAAACATTGTTACTAATCTCAGTGGTCCAGCGCATAATCAGCTTGTTGGTAAGCAGTCATTCCCGGTTTATTCTCCTGCAATGAACAACCTACCTATCAATATCAAGAAAATCCAGCTCTAGAATACAGCAGAATATATTTAAAGCATACTCCTAGCTGATGTTATAGTGGTGCTGCGGTAGCGTTGTTGCCTCACAGCAAGACGTTGTCGTGTTCGATTCTCAGCTAGAGCATCTTCTGTGTGGAGGCATGCGTGAATGGGCGTGCCTTCATTGAAGGTTGTGTGTCAGGGCTGGTAACTCAACACGTAAAAATCCACTACCAAACATTAGCGGACCAGAGTTCCGCTGTGGCGACCCCTAACCGGGATAAGCCGAAAGACACAACAACAACAACTCCTAGCTGATGTTATATGCCTGTCTGTCAGTGCTAAGCTGGATGGCACTTCCTGTGTTTTCTGAAGATGAACCAACTAATGTCTTCAGTTGGCCCACTTCATAGATTTATCTTTAAATGTTCAGTTCTGTACTTTGAACCTGTTGTCTGAGTTTTCTTTGAATATCTTCAAGCTAGAGCAAGACCTCATCTCTACAACCTCTTAGCAAGCTTGCTGTCTCTAGTCATGTGATGTGTCTGAACAAACTGCTTCCATCTGCACCTGTGCTTAGCTTTACTTCTTACTTTCTGTCTGCTTTTTCATTTCTTCTTGTCATTTGTTGCCTGTTCATCTCATATCTTCCACTCATTAAGTGTACCCTGCATTCTTTTGCCCCAACTACTGTTCACTCTTACAAATTCTAGCTGATTGGCATTTCTATTTTTCTTACTGTAGGTACTCACAGTTATTTCTTCTTCCTCATTTATCATTTTGCTTCTTCACTAAACAACAGATAAAAAATAAAATTAAAAAAAACACAGAAAAAGCAAAAAATAGCAACTGCAGAAGCATAAAATCCAAAAATGTTTAATACTGCAGTGCCTTGGCTAACAAGCCTTTCACAGAGTTAACATCACAGTAGCACAAGCTACACTTAAATAACACATATCACATCATTAATCAATTAAATAAAACAACTAAACATAAAATAATAATTAACACTTAATACTGAAAAGCTCATGTTCTTTGTTTAAACCATAGGGCACCAAAGTGCCAAACTTTAAAATACAGACTGCTTCTTTGTATAGCAGTTTATTTTTAAGTGCAACATCATCCTTAACCAGAACTTGTTCTAAACTAAATGCTTTCAAACTGGTGCAAGACGCCAAATGTACTGCATGAAAATGTGCTGCCACAGGGCTATCCAGATTTTGATTTTTAATGTCTCCAACATGCTCTTCTCAGATTTAAAACATTCTTTTGGTTTCTCCTATATATCTGTATTAAGTTGTTTTCACTTTTTCTGTGTTTTTTTTTTATCATTTTGCTTCTTCACTTCTTCCTGTTCATCTGTCTTTTCTATTCCTTTTTCATATCTTATGGGATCATAGGATCATAGGAAGTTACTAGGCTATTGACCCTGAGCCCCTTACAAGCCTAACCATGAATTTAGTCATGTTCTGACAAGTCAGCACTTGATGCCCCTGTCCAGCAGAGAAACAGGTGGAATCCCAGGGATGTATTTACTGTTTCCCATCCAGTTATCCAGGTTAAGCTTAAAAAGAGTTAATGAGGCACTCTATTGATGTGGAGAGGGAGTCTATTCCACAGAAGGGGGAGTCTCTGGGACACAAATCTGTTCTGCCAACAAGTCCTATTGATGTCACAGACCAGGTTGGTTCATAGGTTCATAGCTTGGTACCAGGCTATCAGCCCTAAGGCCTATACAAGCCTAGCCATAACAATTCCCTGGCTATTTCTTCCCACACTATTTACTTCCCTGGACCCCTGTCTAGCAGGGCGACTGACGTGATCCCCGGGGTGAATTTCCTTTCTCCCATCCAATCGTCAAGGTTCCTTTTGAAGAGGGCCAAAGAGGTACTTTGCTTGACATGTATGGGTAATCTATTCTAGAGTCTGGGGAGTCTCTGGGTCAGGAACCTATCCCTCCAGCATGTTTTGTTTATTGTGATGACAAGGTTTAGATCCCTGGAGCGTGTGGCTCTGAGTGATTGGGATTTCTTTAAGTGTAGCATGTCCAACAGCTCTGGGTTTGACATGGCCTTGTATGTTAAGCAGAGATCGCCTTTGAGTAGACGATATGCGACAGAGTATAGCTGGAGTTTTTTAAGGTGGTCAGCGTAGGGCATCTGCTTTAGGCCTGTGATTCTTTTAGTGAGGTATTTCTGTGGCCTTTCCAGTTGTTGCAGATGTCTTGAGAGGTACATACCAAACGGAGCATTGTATTCTATAATGGGTCTAATGAGGGATGAGTACAGTGGGACAATGACCTCCTTTTTTCTGGATGAAAAGCCCTTAGTGATGAGGTGTGTCACATAGAAGGATTTCCGGACTGTTGTGGTGATGTGGTTATCGAAAATGAGACCACTGTCCACCTGTGTACCTAAGTCTCTTATCACACTTTCGGTGTTTAGTGTACTGCCACCTATATGGTAATTCACGGGTATATATTTTTTCCCAAAGGGAATAACTATACATTTCTTGGCATTGAGCTTGAGCCCATGGCTCTGGCACCAAGCATCTGTTTCTGTAAGGCCCTTTTGTAGAGTATCCACATCATTTGGGGATTCAATAATGGCTCCCAGTTTGCAGTCATCTGTGAACTTTGTTAGCCAGAGTCCCTTAGTGTTGGCCTGTAATTCAGAGAAGTAGGTACCAAACAAGAGCGGTCCCAGGACTGAACCCTGAGGTACTCCACTTGCCACTTGTCTGGAGCTGGATTTGGAGTCGGCTACTTTTACAATGTGGGTTCTATCAGTAAGCCAGTTAGCAACCCATTGGGTGACATAGAGATTAATGCCCAGCTTAGTAAGTTTATCTATGATTCCAGAGTGGGGGAATGATGTCAAAGGCCTTGGCAAGGTCTAGATAGGCTGTGTGGACCACCTTACCCTTGTCCATGGCTCTGGAGACTGATTCAAAGAAGTCAATCAGGTTCAGAAGACAAGATTGGCCCTTCACAAACCCAAACTGGGTGGGGTCCAGTGTTTGAAGGTTGCCAATGTCTTTGTTTATAAGTTCCATGATAATAAGCTTCATGGTCTTGCAAATAAGGCTTGTCAGACTGATGGGACGGTAGTTTCCTGGATCCAAGGTGGATCCCCCCTTGTGGAGTGGGATAACTGTAGCTCTGCGCCACTCAGTGGGCACGAAACCTGAGGTGAGGCCATGATTAAACATGACACTTAGGTGAGGTGCCAGTTCATATTGTAGTTCATGTAGTACACATCCCGGGATGTCATCTGGTCACATGGATGCTGTATTCTTAGCTTTGGAGAGTGCGTTTCTTACCTGTGTGGCTGTTATTACCGGAATTTGGCAATCTTCCAGTATTGAGATGGGCCATTTAGGGGGTGAGAGGGGGTGAAGTTGGCACTGAATCGATCTGCCAGGATTATTGGCAATATCCTTGGGATCAGTATATTTAATGCCATTCTGTTTTAGCTCAGAACAGATCTGAGCATTGCCATTAAGATTCTTGACATAGTTATAGAATGCCTTGTGGTTGTTTTTGGAATCTTTGGCAATTTTATTTTTGTAACTAGCTTTGGAGGATTTTATGAGGGATCTCAGTTTCTTACTGAGGCTGGTAAAGGAGTTTTTTGCATCCTGGGATTTTCCTCTTTTCTGCAACAGTTTCTTCCTTTTGTTGTAAAGTTTGTTTATGGCAGGGGACCACCAGATTGGCTTCCTTTTTTTGGATGAGAGCATCTTTGTTCTATTTGGGATGGCACGATTCATGCATGAGTGGATGTGCTCGTACAGTGCCTTAGTGTAGGATTCAGCAGTTGAACTTTCAGTTCCCATCTGCATGGGTGTCATGAAGTTTGTCACTTCTGACTTGAGTAGCATGAAGTTGGCTTTGGAGAAGTTTTTTATGGAGGTTTCCTTACTGGGGGGTGGGGGTGGGATGTGGATGTTAAGGATGATTAGCTTATGGTCAGACCTGACTAACAAGGGGGTGACCATAGGTGTGGAGCATCGATTTCCTATGTTGGTAATGACCAGGTCTAGGATATTGGAGCCCCTGGTGGGACTATGGATTAGTTGATCCAGGGTGTTGGAATTTATGAATTCCAAGAACCGTTGGGCAAAGGTGTTGGTACATGAGTAGTTTTCCCAGTTAATGGCAGGGTAGTTAAAATCACCCAGTATTAGGGTGTTTGGTTCTATCTTAATAGTTTCCAGTATGTTTAGAAAGGTGTAGTGAGAATCTTGGGGTATGGTGGGGGATCTGTAGCAAGCTACAATTTGAGGTCACGTGTGCAGGTTACTCGAGAATAGCTTGACTTGTGGATAGGCAGCAGTCACATCAAGGTGGGGTCTGAGATTGCTTTATATGCCAGAGGTCACCTCTGAGGAGTCTGTATGAGACTGAGTAGAGGAACAGGGCTGTTAGCCTATCTGTGTATGGTAGATGTTTGTGGCCTTGGATTCTCCTGGTGAGGAACCTCTGAGGTCTCTACAGCTGTGCATGTGCTTTGTGAGGTACATGCTGAAAGGGATGTTGTACTCAATAATGGGTCTTATAAGGGAATACAGGGATGTTATGACCTCCTTGTCCCTGGATGAGATAACCTTACTAATGAACTGGACCACGTAGAAAGATTTCCGTACAATAGAGGCAATATGGTGGTCAAAAGTCAGTTTGCTATCAACCTGGGTGCCCAAGTCCCTCACGACTGATTGCTTGCTTAGGACCTTCTTATTAATGTGATAATTTGTGGGGACATCACTCTCCCCAAAGGGGATGATGATACATATTTTGGCATTCAGTTTGAGACATGTTTCTGGCACCAGTCATTTGTTTGAGTAAGACCCTCTTGGAAGATGTCCACATCACTAGGGTAATTGATGACAGCACCCAGCTTGCAGTCATCTGCAAACTTGGTCAGCCATAGCCCACTGTTTTTGGCCTGCACCTCAGAAAAGTATATCCCAAACAACAGTGGCCCCAAGACCGGTCCCTGGGGTACACCACTTGTTACAGGTCTACTGCTTGAGGTAGCTTCCCCTATTTTGACTATCATTGAACCAGTTTGCTACCCATCTGGTATCATATGGATTGATGCTTAGTTCAGAGAGTTTATCTATTATATCCGAGTGGGGAATAGTATCGAAGGCTTTGGCCAGGTCAGGGTAGGTGGTGTGCACCATCTTCCCCTCATCCATCTGGTAACATACGGATTGATGCCTAGTTGAGAGAGTTTATCTATTATACCCGTGTGGGGAATAGTATTGAAGACTTTGGCCAGGTCAAGGTAGGCAGTGTGCACCATTTTCCCCTTGTCCATGGCTTTGGTGACTTTCTCAAAGAAGTCGACCAAATTTAACAGGCATGACCTCCCCTTGATGAAACCAAACTGTGTGGGATTGAGTGTTTAGAGGTTGCCAATGTCCTTGTTAATGAGGTCCATGATAATCTGTCTGTTCCATGGCCTTACAGATCAGGCTAGTTAAGCTGCTGGGTCTAAAATTTCCTGGATCAGTGGACACTCCACCTTTGTGCAAAGGGATGACAGTGGCTGTCTTCTACTCGACTGGGACAAAGCTGGTACTCAGGCTTTGGTTGACTAGGGTGCCTAATGGTGCTGCAAGTTCCTGCCTGAGTTCATGTAGGATGCAACCTGGGATGTTATTGGGCCCCATGGAGGTTGTATTTTTTGTCTTTGAGAGGGCAGTGACGACTAGCTCCCTAGAGATAAGGGGAGGGGGGAAGGTGCTGGGGATGTCCTGATTTGCTGATGGTGGGACAGGGGGGTGAAGTTTTTACTGAACCTGTCTGCCAGCAGATTGGCTATATCTACACTGTTTGAGTATGTGGTGTCCTTGACCACCAGGTCTGAGCAGATCTGAGTGCTTCCTTTGAGGTTGTGGACATATGCGAAGAAGGCCTTATGATTGTCTTTAGTAGATGTGGCCAATTTTGACTCAAAGTTTGTTTTGGAGGATTTCAGTAGCGCTCTTATTTGCTTGTTCAGGCTGAGGAGAGATTGCTTCCAGTTAGGCACCTGCTCCTTCTTGGTCCTGAACAGCAATTTTTTTCCTTTGATTATAGAGTTTATTTATTGCAGATGCCCACCAGACAGGTTTACTCTTCTTTGAGAATGATGATTTTGTCCTGTTGGGTATCCCTGATTCCATGCAGCTATATAAATGCTCATATAATACATTGGTGTAGGTTTGGATATATGTGCCAGTTTCTATGGAGGGGAGGGGACTGTAAAGATGTTTATACCTTCCCTCAGGAGGTTGCAATCAGCTTTGGCAAAGTTTTTTTTTGTTTGACCCTAGCTGGGGGAAGTCGGAGGAGATGATAACTTTGAATGTGACTGCTTTGTGGTCGGATTTTACCAGGGAGGATGACACTGTAGGGATAATGCAGTGGTTACTCATGTTGATTGATACCAAGTCCAAGATATTATCACTTCTTGTGGGGGTGTTGAACAGCTGGCCCAATGCATTTGCATCTCTGGGTATTTGTGTTTTTGCATGAGTAGTTCTTCCAATCTATGGTTGAATAGTTAAAGTCACCCAGGATCAGGGTAAAGGGTTGAATCTTGATAGATTCAAAGAGGTCCAGATAAATATAAGGAAAATCAGGCATGTTTCTGTTTCTTTGGTTTTTTAGAACATACCTGATTTTTCTTATATTTTGCTGTCCCTCTACATATGCTAATAGAAAGTCTGGTTACTTTTTGACTAGCAATCAGCAGTCATTTTGTGTATATGTATATGTATATATATATATATATATATATATATATGTGTGTGTGTGTGTGTGTGTGTGTGTGTGTGTGTGTGTGTGTGTGCATGTTAAACACAATAGAAAAGAACAGACACACACAGATGTGGTTAATAGTTTTAATATCCTGCAGGGTGACACTAAACTGGTTTTGGATACTGAAGAGTAAGTGAAACAACTTTATTAATATTGAGCCACCTGCACCCCCTACACCCAAGTTAATTATATATACCAAGTCAGAGACTGCACTACAGTGGGGAAATGGCAAATGTCCTGATCCTCACTGTACCATGATCTCAGTATGAACAATTTGATGAATGGCATGTTTGATGGAAGTGCAGTGAAAATGACATTAACTGAACTGATTTTTCGGTTAACTGATAGGGACCCATTTATATCTGTATCTATATCTATACTGATCTATCTATCTATCTATCTATCTATCTATCTATCTATCTATCTATCTATCTATCTATCTATCTATCTATCTATCTCTCTATCTTTCACTCTGTTAATTGGGCAAAACTAACTGGGGTAGGTTCTGTTACACTTGAGACCTGGGAAGAAATGCTCCATAGTAAATGAGTTAGTAACATCATCCAGCATTGTGGTGTAGAGGGATAAAGCCCTGACAACCTGGGTTAGAGTAGAAACTCGGGTGGCTGAGATGCTGGCAGTGGAGAATGGCTGTGCCCATCCTGGGCTACAGGAGGGAGGGAGGGATGCATGCATGGAGTAGATGTCATGGTTTGATTTCCCTGATGGAGATTGGGGAAACAATCACTGATGGAGACTGGAAAAACATTCCTTTATGGAGATTGGGGAACCAATCCCTGATGGAGACTGGAGAAACAATCCCTGATGGAGACTGAAGATTTGAGAAACAATCCTTGATGGATACTGGGCAAACAATCCCTGATGGAGACTAGGGAAACAATCCTTGATAGAGACTGGGCAAACAATCCCTGATGGAGACTAGGGAAACAATCCTTGAAAGAGACTGGATAAACAATCCCTGGTGGAGTCTAGGGAAACAATCCTTGATAGAGACTAGGGAAACAATCCGTGATAGAGACTGGGGAAACAATCCCTGATGGAGACTAGGGAAACAATCTTTGATGGAGACTGGGGAAACAATCCATTATAGAGACTAGGAAAACAATCCCTGATGGAGACTAGGGAAACAATCCCTGATGGAGACTGGGGAAACAATCCCTGATGGAGACTAGGGAAACATTCATTGATGGAGACTGGACAAACAATCCCTGATGGAGTCTAGGGAAACAATCCTTGATAGAGACTGGGGAAACAATCCCTGATGGAGACTAGGGAAACAATCTTTGATGGAGACTGGGGAAAAAAATCCATTATAGAGACTAGGAAAACAATCCCCGATGGAGACTAGGGAAACAGTCCCTGATGGAGACTGGGGAAACAATCCCTGATGGAAACTAGGGAAACAATCATTGATGGAGACTGTGGAAACAATCCATGATAGAGACTAGGGAAACAATCCCTGATGGAGACTAGAGAAACATTCCCTGTGGGAGACTGGGGAAACAATCCATGATAGAGACTAGGGAAACAATACCTGATGGAGACTAGGGAAACAATCCATGATAGAGACTAGGGAAACAATCCCTGACGGAGACTGGGGAAACAATCCATGATAGAGACTAGGGAAACAATCCCTGATGGAGACATGGGAAACAATCCATGATAGAGACTAGGGAAACAATCCCTGATGGAGACTGGGGAAACAATCCCTGATAGAGACTAGGGAAGCAATCTATGATAGAGACTGGGCAAACAATCCCTAATGGAGACTAGGGAAATAATCCTTGATGGAGACTGGGGAAACAACCTTGTAGTGCTGTCTGATGTGTGGGCAGGGTGCCTTGCTGATGTCAGCTCTTGTTGGAAGTGAGGGTGATTCAGTGCTAATACCCACTCCACATCCCACATCTGGGGTATTACTGTAAAACAAAAGGGAAAATAATCTCAGAGGTGCAGTGTCACACTTTCTCAGGATGACTTGATCTCTTTAGTAACACCAGCCTTCTTTTGAATGTAGTTTGGGAAAATCAGGAGGTATAGGCAGACCCAATAACTGAGGACAGCTTGGGGGGATCCAGATGTGTGGGAAAAAAAGAGCTCAAAAACAAAAATTAGTAACTTAATAAGGAATGGAGTAGCATATTAAATGCATAGCAAATAAGGTATTAGAGTAAATTATCAACATATAGTTGGGGGTTCTTAAAGATTTCAAATTAAAGGGTGCAGAACTAATGCTATGAGGAAAAGTCGCATTATACAGTGTAGAACAAAACTATAGTATGACATGTTGACCAGTGGACACAATGACAGCAGACCACAATATGTAGTGGAAAGATATAAGTAAGAATGCTCGAGTGCATTTGACTTAGCATAAACCTTACCCTGTGCTTACAGCTGCACCCTGCTGTTACCACTGTCACACTATTGCATAGCAAAGCATTGCATTGACTAAAAGAGAGGAAAAACTGATGCTGGAGGGAAAAAAGGTTAGACAGAAGATAAAATCAGACAACAGGAAGAAATGAAAAGACAAACTAGCATGCAGCAGAGGCAATGTGTTGATACAATATATATATAGCATACACTGTTAGGCAGCATATAATATACCCCATCTGATGGATCTAGTATACTATCATATGACAATGGGCCATAAACCAGGCACGTCAAGTAAATTAGTGTAAACAAATTCCAAGCACTATGGTCTAAGCAAGCGTAGTGTACAAATACACACAAAAAAGGATTGCGCAGCTGAACAACATCACATAATTGTTTCAGCATCAGTAATCACAAATATGTTCACTAGCAGCAGTGTAGACATAACAAAATATAAACTCCATAATTATTTGGTTATCACCCCCTAGCTCCTACTTATAATATAGATAACAAACCACTTCAAAATGAAAATGTTGTCACAGATCTGGGTGCATGGATGGACAGATCCCTTAAGTTAGATCGTCACGTTACAACAGTGGTTAGGAAATCCTTTTATCTTGCACAGTTCATAGCTAATGGTATATCCTTTAGATCTAAAGAAGTCCTTACCTTGTAGCCCACACTAATAAGACCTGTCATTGAGTATAATGCCCCCTTACGGATGTACCTTATTAAGCACATCAGGCAGTTGGAGACACCACAGAGATTTGTAATTAAAAATATCAGGGGCTTAAAAGACTTTAACTACTAGGAAAGACTAGAGACTGTGTCCCTCTACTTGGTTTCATATAGACCCCTTACAGGTGACTTGTGCTTTGCTTACAGGGCTGTAAGGGATCTGTTAGTCCAATAACTCTTATACCTCAATAAGTCTCACAGTCCAGCTAACACTAGTGCTAGAGACCTAAATCTACTCCAGTGAATACATAAGACTATAAAGAGGAATCGATTTGTCATGCAGCACCTACCCCTTTTTTGGAACAAACACCCATCTAAATTAAGTAGTATGAAACACTGTCTACTTTTAAGAAAGATGGACATCTGGATGGGCATTCACAAATGTCAGTCCTTGAAAAGAGAGGCAAGGTCTAATGCTAGATATTAACAAGGCAGAAATGGATTGCTAGGTGAGTCTGCAAGGTGTACAGGGATGAAGCTATGCCTTGACCCCTTGTTCCATCTGAGAGTGCTTGCCTTCAAAGTGGTGCAATCCGACCTACATTATGTGTGGAGAGCCTGGGCCCACATTGTTTGCTCTGAGGCTAAAGTGGACCTAGTCAATTGTACAACTCTAAATTTCTATGCACCATCTTCTGCTATCCTGGCATCATCCAAGGCAGTAACAAATGGTGCCATCTCCTCATCAATGCCCTCATAATTGGTAATTAGAGGTGGAATGGCTGCAGCATGACCTGAAGAAACACAAAGTACACAGAAGCCAACCTACATATATGCAATATAATATGCAAGCATATGAAACATACAGGGAACAGTATGTAAGTTGCCTGTGCTAAAGATAACAATCATTTCTACAAAACCAGCAAGTTGTTATCAGAATAGTGTGGCAGAATTTTTTTTTTATTAACTGGTGATGAAGATTTTAGGGGGCATGTTCGAACACAGCCTAAATTCATATTTAAAAGAAACAGAAATATAAAAGGAATTTTAGAAAAGGAGAATGGAAAAGAATTTAATACGGAAACAAATACTAGGAGGGGCACAATTAAATGTGTGAAACGCTGGCAATGTCCATACATTACCAATGTAGAAACTTTATTAAAAATGAGGATTTTACAATACAAAGTAGGGGATATTATAACTGTGACACAGGAGGGGTGGTGTATTTGGTGGTCTGCCAAATATGTTTTGGGTATTATGTAGGGAAAATGATAAAACCTTTACGTAAAAGAATTTACAAACATCTACAAGATATAAGGAGGGAAGAAACAAACAGTGCTTTGTTGAAACATATGAAATTATATAGAAACTTCAAGGGGTTCAAGTTTACAGTACTGGAACAAACTGAATGGGATCTAAGGGGAGCACCGTGGCACAATATAATAGAGGAAAAACTCAGAAGGCAGCTAAGGCTGAATGCAATAAGACATTCTGGTTTTAATGTTATGTTATCAGTAAAGAGTGTGCGGGAAAGAATGCACAATAGGCTGTAACAAAATAACAAAACTTTTTTTTAAAACAGACTGAACGGTAGGTGGAAGTTTAATTGATGAAGAGTTTTTATTGGTTGAGAAGTGATTGGATGGGTATTTAAATGTTTGCCCATGGATGTAAATTTATGTTCTGATGACGTCCTGTCAG
Source organism: Protopterus annectens (assembly GCF_019279795.1). Taxonomy (NCBI): domain Eukaryota; kingdom Metazoa; phylum Chordata; order Ceratodontiformes; family Protopteridae; genus Protopterus; species Protopterus annectens. The sequence continues at coordinate 221,691,582 of NC_056745.1, forward strand.
GAAGAAAGGACTCAACAAATAAATGTGCATTGGTGGAACTGTGTGGAGTCCAGTCGCTTATTTGCCATTGTGCAGAAAATGTTTAATGCTAAAAACTGAGTTGTCATGCTACCATAATATGCAGCACAATATATATGCATATAGATACATAGATATCTAGATTATATATATAAATATATATATATATATATATATATATATATATATATATATATATATATATATACAGACTTACACACACACACACACACACACACACACACACACACACACACACACACACACACACACATATATCTATGTACAAAATGTAGGCACTTACTTGTAGGATCCAAGACCTTCTTTGTAAAATGAGCCCTCATTTCACAGTGTCCCTTGGGACTAGTATTGTCATTTGATTTATGCTAGCACTATTTCCTTGTGTTATGTCTCTTAGACTATTGAATAACTCCTCTGCACATCTACACAAACCACAGTGCCCCATATCAAGTAATTTCTCACCACACAGGCCATCGCAACTGTATTCCACCAGAAGGATGAGGTGGAGGGGTTCTTTTTCAAGCCACCTGGGTGGTCTGGTGCCTAAAATCAGTAGTAAAACTGCAACAAAAAGCTAGAAATATGTAGCAATATGCCACAACAGCTGAAGAGAGAAGTCTTAATGAACAAATGTCATTTACAAAACAGCATGTATATATACTGTGTTCTATATAACTGGCTGTAGCAAATATAGTAATAACAGCATGTGGACCATGTGCAGATACTGTAATCCCAGGAGGGTTACACTAGCACATTACGTGTGGGGGCATTACTTATTTACACACTAATATGGTATAAGTCAGACTTACATTAAATAATGTCATTGAATTATTTTAGGTAATGCATAGATATTCAAGTGCTAAATATACTCATTTATAATCATCATGTGATATATGCTTTTTCTATTCATGCCTTGTTGTGTTGCATGACTCTACATAGCACAAATATTTGTATTTTGGAAATTATGATGAATGGAATCTGATTTTATTGCGTTCATGCATTTATGTCATGTCAATGTTAGTCATTATAGTTTATTATAAATTACTTTTGACTTAAAGGACATCTCTGCCTAGAAACCATTTTGATTTGGTATTCATTATTGACCCCTCCACATCATTCTTGGTGGTTAGCTTTATTTTGTAATATGTTATACCCTAAATGACCTGATGTGGGATGCAATACTGACATGACATTTTCAGTCTATTCTTTCTTGTCCGGTGGAATTTGTATCTCATATCCCCATAACATGGCATTTACAGTAGCAATTCTATACATTTATGGCGTATTATAATGTAAGTAAAGCCAGCTAGTCTTAGCTGTTCACTGATGCACACTGACCTTGTTCAGTGAAAGCTGCTAAACTAACTGCCATGGTATATATAGACCTTCTTACAAAAGAGTTGTAAATTATGGGTTTGAGTTCTGCCTTCAAGCTGTAGTTTCTAATGTCTTCCTGTATATTACCAAAGTGTCTTTATAAAAAAAAAAGTTGCTCTTCTTTTTCTGGCTGCCTAAGTCAGTTACATGTGTCTGGTTGTTCATACATCATGGACCTGGTTTAGTAGACCTCAGCCAGCTTTCTAGTTACCAGCCTGGACTAGAGGCTCACATATTACTTGTTGGCTGACATGTTTTCCTACAAATAATGCTGTGTTTCAGTTGCAGATAATGTCACTATGTTTGATGTCTGTTGCTGTTTATGATGAGAAATGAACAGTAAGAAGTAAAAGGCACTTATGCAAACAAAGTCACTGACATAAAGGACACAAAATCTTGGCTGTGATAAATGATATGCAGGTAGAGCTGTCCCTTATTCCAAATAGAGGCACTCTGTATCACAGCATGTACTTGCAGTATTAATGCTGAAGTAATATATACATTTTAGCAGGCCTGTTACCTGTTATTCCAGCAGTTGTTATGCCAGGCCCCTCCCCTGGTTGCAGCAGTGACACCAGGAGCAGTGTTCTAGAACATGCAACATATGCACTGGTGAATGAGGAAATGTTTCTGCCATCTGCCATTTTCATTGCAGATACACCACTGAGTCTCAGCTTCCCACACATTCTAAGGAGTTCAGGACGTACCTCAAAGGTCCATCAGCTTTGATTAGTGGATGTCCTTGTATAGGCAGGACAGAAATATGGCATTCGCCTGTTTTGCATTGATGCCCTATTTCCATAATAGGAACATCAGTGTTTTCAGGTCACTGGTGATGCCAATGCTGGTGACAGAACAATCTTGGACAGAGAATGTTTGCCACATACAGTTTGCTGACATTCTTGACAGTGCAAGAAAACACTATTGTGCACTGGTGACTGACTTTGCAGCCTATAATAGCAAGTATGTCAGGTCACCACCCACACTAGATAAAATATTTCTAGATTCACTTGGTAAATAGTACCTACGATTAACTTAACAGAAGTGTGGTATGAAATTGAATTTCCTAATGGTATGGGTGATAAATCCTTGTATGCGTGCATGCATGTGTGTGTGTGTGTGTGTGTGTGTGTGTGTGTGTGTGTGTGTGTGTGTGTGCCGGTGTGTGTGTGTGTGTGTGTGTGTGTGCCTATGTGTGTCTGTGTGCGTGTGTGTGTACGTGTGTGTGTGTGTGCCTATGTGTGTCTGTGTGCGTGTGTGTGCGTGTGTGTGTGTGCCTGTGTGTGTGTGTGTCTGTGTGCGTGTGTGGTTGTGTGTGTGTGTGTGTGTGTGTGTGTAAATATATAAAAGCCAATGTAGGTAATATTACATCAAGGTGGATGTTCAGTGAAGTTAACATTGCCTCCACAGGGACTTGTCTCAATTTTAATCTACAGATCTGTTTCTAACCAGTGAAATTACTGGATGTCCCTTGGCTATAGCTCCTGTAGGTGTCCCTGTAGAACTTCTGACTCTCACAGATGAACTGCTTGTTACTGCTGGTATGTATGGTGCTTTCTGTTCTGTATATTTTTCATATGATGATAATTTCTTGTTAAGTTTACAACCAAGGAAACCATGAAGAAACTCAACCACATCGCCTAATGTGTCCCCTATTAAGACTTTCACCACATGTCCCTGGTGAAAATATGCAATCACCAATCCAGTCATCAAGACTGGTCCTAAATTCTGACAGGGAAGTGGTTGATAGGCAAGGGATGCCTATTCCAGTAATGAGGGATACATGCCATCAAGTGTTGCTGATGTGGTAGTGCAGGTTTAGGTCTCTACCACAGGTGTTTGCTTTACTACTGGTTCTACTTAGGTGAATGAGCTCAAAGAGTGTTGGGTCAGTCATAGCCTGTGAGGCTAAGCAGAGATCACCCCTTAGGAGTCTGTACAAAACTGAGTAGAGGGACAGGGCCCTTTAGTCTATCAGTGCACCCTCTGGTACTGAGACTGGAGATCTTTTTAGTGTGCAAACACTGAGGTATTTCAACTTGTTTAGTTGCTGAACAAGGTACATGCCGAAAGATGCATTATATTCAATGATGGGTATAATAAAGGATGAATAAAATGGGGCTATAACTTCTCTGGACATTAAGGAGATACAGTGAAGGATAACTTGTGCAAGCTAGAAGGATTTTTCAAACCACCACACATATATACTGGTCAACGAAGAGTCTGTCATCTACATGCATGCTGAAGTACCTCTTGAGTTTGTCAAATTTAAGTGGAATGTTATCTCTGTGGTAAGAAGTAGGGAAGCTAGATTTACCAAAGGAAACTATGCTGTATTTCTTGGTATTGAGGTTAAGCCTATAACTGAGACATCAAATATTTGTTTGGTCCAGCTCTTGCAAGAGACTTTTGAGTGTCAGAATGGGATTTAATAACCACTCTCAGCTGCAATCATCAGCAAACTCAATTAGTCATAGTCCCTAGATATCAACTTTTGTGTCAGATAAATATATACCAAAGAGGAGTGGGTGCACAACAGAGCCCTGTGAGATACCACCAGTGACACTTTTCTCTTCAGAACAAATACTCATGGCTTTAACAGTATGGGTTTTGCTAGACAATTACCTATCCTGCAAACTATGTAGGGTTTAATGCTGAACTGGGAGGGATCGACAATGATCCCAGCATGATAACAATATCAAAGGAATTGGCAAGGTACAGATAAGCACTGTGGACAATACACCCCTTATCCATGGCCTTAGTAATCTTTTAATGAAACTCAATTTGGTTGAACAGGCATGATATGCCTTTTACAAAGCCTAACTGGAATATACATCCTGGGATATAAGGTCACCTATATAACTGGATATTAGTTCAGCTATTACATTTCATAGTCTTGCAAATAATAACAGTGTGACTAATAGACCTGTACTTCCTAGGGTCAATAGAAGGACCATCTTTATACAAGGGCACAACTGACATTCAGGTGGCCTCAGGAATATATCTAGTGGAGAGGTTCAGGCTGAAGAGATAAAAGAGGGTGTTTGCTAGATGGAATTTATGTTTCTCAGCAGACATCCAGGGATATAATCAGGTCCTATGGAAGTAGTATTTTTAATTTTGGAAGGTGCCAAAAGAACGTGGTCCAAATTGATCATGTGTGTGTGGGGGGGGGGGGTGACAGAGAGGAGGGTGAGTTGGTATAGTTAGAAGAGAATTTGTGTAGAAGCAATGTCTTTGGGATTAGAGAAGAAGGTACCATTGGAGATATGTTCAGTACAGAATTTTTGGCTACTTCTAAGTTTCCTAACGCTGCTGAAGAAGGACCATGTATTTATTTATTTAGCTATCTATCTTTGTTTACTGGGAATGTCTGACTGGGATAAAACCCTTTTTCATTGGAGGCCCTGGGAGAAAAGCTTCACATTTAACAGTTTTGACAGATACATAAAATACATTTACATGATATCAGAAGGAATACAAACTATAGATGAGTGTACATGCACGAGAGGAGCAAAATTACAATAGCTTACTTACACAAACATCATTTAATAACAAAGAATGTACATACCATGCATAGGTATATACAATGTTGAACATTCAAAACAAATGAGCAATAGACACGGGCCTGTATATAGCAAAGAGAGATAGAATATTGAAAAAGATTCTGTAATATTACCTGCAATTTCTAGCAATTAAAATAACGAAAAGAAGAAGCAGCTTAACTATGGAAGTATTAGAAATGGGGGAAGGTGGTTTGTAATGAAATATAATACAATATGTCAGTTAGTCCAGCTATAAAAATATCATTACAAAGAAGATTGAGAAGCAACGTAATTAGGAAAGAGAGAATGGTAGGGGCTACTTAGCGTGTTATAAGGAGTATTAGTTTTGGATAGATGAGGAGAGAGAGTAATGAAACTGTGACAGAGGGGGAACAGTCAGATAGTGGTTAATCTAATTAGTCAGAAGAAAATATCGAGCTTAGAACCTGTGAGTGATTGACATACTTTATGTAAACAAAGATACTCCTTGTGGTTAAGTGATATATTTGTTTTTTTTTATGTTTTTTTTAATTAGTTGGAACTTTAAGTTTATAGTTAGCCTTGCATTTCCCAATGATAAGTTTGAGAGACTTATCAGTTTTAAATCTTGTTTATAATGATGAATTAGTAATTTTTTATTGATGGCCAGGAGCTTTTTCTTTTTATTATAGTTCATTTATGTAGTAGTTGCACCATATGCATTTAATTTTAAACTTATCATTATGTTTATGTTGGGCTGGTACATGTGCCTCAATGCATCTTTCCAAGAAGGAGAAAAAAATCTGAGGAGGAGGTAGCAGACTCAGTTAAAAGTTTTGCTGGGGTGCGACGCCACCTATGATTATCAATAAGACCAGCCAATAGTAAATAACTGGCTTTGCACTCCTTGAACAGAGAGGAGTTGTTTATACCACAGTACAGTATTTCAGACAGAAGATCATAGCAGGAGTATTAGATTTTTGACTAGGGAAGGGTAACAAGCAGGGTGGTGTAATTAGGAAAATATTTATGAGGACAAGGTCAAGAAGAGTAACACCCCTGGAGGATAGGGAGACAGCTTGGTCCAGTGTATTGGCATTTACTAAGTAAAGAGTCTCTGGGCATATTTGTTTTTGGCAGTATATGTTTGCAAGGTTAAGTCTGAAAGGTTGAAGTCACCCATAAGAAAGGTTATTGGTACGATTGTTAACTTTTCTAGCTGGTTAAGGTATACTGTGTACTCTAAATGAGTTAGAGATGGGGACCTTGTATTGGATACAATGTAATAACTAATCTTATTGAATGTAACTAGGACTTTACCCATTTCCATATTTATGTCATGTGAAATCTGGGGAGAAACAAAAGGTTTACAAATTAGTACAGGTACTCCCCCATACCTCTCAGTGGATCTGAATACATGATTGGCATTGTACCCTGGAATGCAGGGAGTGCTTTCACTACAGTGGAACTAGGTTTCTGTAATTGTATAATGTTGATGTCTTCAAGGTTAAGGCAGGTTTCAACAGTGTTGTTTTTAATTAGATTATTTGCTAATTAATTAGAATTAGAATCAACAGCTCATTTTTGCTAATGAATCAGAATTAGAATTAGCTGTCTGACATATCTAATTAATTTGAATTAGCAAACACTGAAACTAATTAGGCTAATTAGATTTTTAATTAGCAACTTACTGCTGACTATCTTAACTTGCAATTTGTCAATCCAAGTGTTCAACTTGAAAACAATGTAGTCAATGTCATATCATAAAAGCTAAACAGTATCTCTAAGTACACGTTGAGCTAAATAATCTACTGCATAGTAAAACACATTTAAAACCATAAAATAGTAAAATCATCAAACAGTAATGTTCATCGATTGGTCTCTGTTGCACTTGGCAATGACAAGCAACTACAGTGATATATAACTAAGTCTACTTTGCTTAGCTGAAGCAATGAAGCCAGCAGCACTGAATACCCTTTCAATGTTTGCTAAAGTAGCAGGTATACACCGGTGCTTAAGATGTAACTTGTATAAGGCTGGAAATGATTCTTGGCACGCAATATCACTCCAGTGGACTAGTGACTCCAAACTGCTGCATGGTAATGGCAAACACAATCCCAGTTCTAATTCAATGCTGTTTGTTGGTGTACTGTTAATTTTCAGCATGTATGAAAATAGATTGTCTGGCTGTGAAGCTGATGCTTGTTGCTGTGGTACTGGTGCATGAGCAACTTCTCCTTCTGCAGGTAGATGATGTTTATACGATTGACTTAGTACTTGCATCTCAGTCAATAATGCTTGTCATGCTGCATTGCTTTCACCTGGATCTGTTGTCCACCTCAGTTTGAATCATGGATCCATAGCTGTGGCTATCAGGCACTGTGCCTGGCTAAACAGATAATCACATCTGTTGCTCAACGATGCCAAGAGACCAGACTTGACTGATGTACAATGCTGTAGTTCAATCTTTTCTATGTGTTTCTTCAAGCCAACTATTGTCAGTAGAATTGGACTACTCATCACAACAACTTCAGATTGCAGGTGAGCAGTAGCCATTTCAAATGGACTCAAGAGCTGCTGTATTTCTCATAGTACAGCAAAGTAATTTGGTGTGAGAGCAATTCTGAATAGCATAATATCGCAAACTCCCTGACGGGTTCCTTCATGTTGTGATTTGATCTTAACAATTTAACAATTGCCAAAATCATTGACAGTTTACTGTTCCATTCTGTACTGTCTGAGGATGGAATTCAGATTGATGCTTCTGCCTCCAACAACTCTGTAGCTTGGTATGACTTATGAAGAGCTGACATGAAACTATCACATTTGGCCAAGAGATTGTTTATCTTTGGTGAGGCTTCTCTTCTGCTATGCATGAAAGACAGACTTACTTCAAAGTAGTCATGCATATACTGACTGGACCATATATCAGCTTGGGCACACCAATACTGAGAATCATTTGTTATCTTCTCAATTGTTTTTATCACCTGTCTGCACTGATCGAGAACTTGCATGGTAAATTTTGCTGTGGTTGGAATATGATATGATGATTGTTTTACACTCATTAGAAAATAAAATCCTTCTTTATCAACCAGACTTAAAGGAAGCATATCTAGTACAACAAGTTTGATGACAGCATCATCAACTCTGTCGCTCTAAATGCTTTGTGAGAAAGGACAAAAATATTTAGTCAGAGAACAAATAACATCCAGATCCTGTTGTGGGTTCTTCCTTTTCATGTTTCTGTCTGCCTCATAAATGCTGTATTTTACCAGAATTACACAGCTTTGAGTGACTTACAAAATTAGAAGTCACCCTTGTTGGCTTTCAATCACTGGTAGTTATTTTTTGCAGGCCATCCATGCTCCAGAAATTTGCATTTTATTATTGTTTATAACATTTAGTTTAAAATCAATGAAAAACGTTGCAACATTATCCAGTATTTATTAAACAAAGTCTGCCTTGTTTACAATCAAAGTGAACAGTAAACAGGAACCAGAAGATGGAAGTTATACTCAGTGTAGGTAACTAGGTAAAGTGTGATTCGGAACTATAACTGGAAAGGGTTTCTGCTACACTAAGACAGTAAGTTAATACACTGGTAGATTACTACATTTCAATCAGTGGTTAATACAAAATAGAAACTTGTTATGCAATTTTATTTTGATTGTAAAATATATCTACTTAAGCTTCTAATTAAGACATTTTAATTAGAATTAGTTCAAAACAACTAATTAATTAGAATTAAAATTAGATAGTTATTTATTCTATTTAATTAGAATTAGAATTACATTTTCTAATTAATTAGTTAATTAATTATAATTAGCTTATTAATTAGACAACACTGGGTCTCAAGCTTAGAGATTTTGTTGTTTAGGCGTTTGGAGTTCAGCAATACTACTTTGATGTAATTCAGATTGGAGATTTGCTATGTTGGAATGTCCATTAGGTTAACTTTGCCTGAAAAAGGCACTTTGAGAGTAGTAAACATTTTAGTCATTATGTGAAAACCAAGGGGTGACAGACGCAGACCATCTCTGGTAAAGCAGGTGAGTCTACTGACATTCCATTCCATACAGCCAAACACAGCTCCCTACAGAATCACACCAATTTACTATCCAATTATTGAAGGCAATTATTTTATCCCTGAACTTAAGCATCATTCTTGGTGATGGGAGACTGCTGTTCAATCCCGGGGCCTTGTTATCTTTGTAAATATGAGGATGGAACTCAACAATGTCTTTCTGCATCTCTTCCAGTGTGGAATACCTAAGATCATTCATCCTCATGTGGGCAGCTAGAAGAATATATCTGCATTTAGGGCAGTGCAGAACCTAAGGACTCTAGGGACATCACTAATCCTTGTACCAGAGAAGCAGTTGTCACCCTATTGTCAATCTAAGTGCTGTGTTTGTATGTCTTACAATGGTGTCACCAACAACCAAGACATTTGTAGGATGTACATCATGCTTGTGGGACCTTAATGGTGCAGGCTTGTGGTACAGGTGCCTTGCAGTAACAGCAAGTATTGGTGCTGATGTGTATGTTGTGCTAGTACTGGTGCAACACAGCTGAGGTAAGCTAATTATTGCATTCTGTGCAGGGTATTGAATATCTGTTCACATACTTCTGGGTTCAGCTGATGTGATTGATGTGATGGGAAGCCCTGACCTGCGTGAGGCTGACCAATCACCAGACACATGGGCCACCACTACTAATGTGCTGATGGATTATGAACTGGCATCTGTAGCACAGAGAACTGCACAAGTTCCTCATATGTTGGTCTATAAGTTTATCCTGGTGCTTGAGGAGCTTGGCATCACTCATAATAACAGTACCCTGCGACTATGGGTAGCATCAGCAGGCTGGGCTAACAGTGATATCCAGCTAGTGCTAGGTCAGCACTGCACATGTCACTATCTGTGCCCAGGATACCTCTTTCTATTCTGTGCTAGTCAAGGTGGTCTTCACAGGTCTACACAATCGAGTTGTGTCTTAACTCAGTTTTGCTCAAAAATCACATGTGGGTCAACAGTGCCTTCATTTGCATTGTGTTTTTCTTTACCACCATTATTTCATGATATAATGACCAACCATAAATTATCTTGGGAGTAAATTTGCATTCTTCTGTTTTGTGAAACACAATTACAGAGGAAACATTTTGTACTGACATGCCATTTTGCACTGGACTGCATGATATCTTAGAAAGATATCCGACTTTTTAATTGATAGACTACTTCATAAAAGCCACCTCAATGAAAATCTCATTTATCACCTATGTTACAATCACCAAGACTGAGCAACTTGGATTAAAGCAAATCTATATACAACTATTATCTTTGTATGTCATTGCATGATCTTAGAATTAGTATATTTAAGTAACAGGGGGTGCAGAGCACAGAAACATTACATGAGGGTGCAAGAAGGCTTGCGTTTTGCAAAAATGCTTTATTTCAATTCCTTTCTTTAGAATTCAGTGTCTGATTATACAAAGGCTGCAATAGGATTTGTGCAGTATAGGAGGAAATACTTGGGTTGTCAATGATTTTGATAGCTGGTTCTCAGTGAGTTGGCACTTACTGGGATAACCATTTTAAAAGTGGACAAGATTCCTTTTTGTAATTTTGCGGACCGCAGCTTATGAGCAGCTTCTACATATGCAACAAGTATTTTAAAAACAGTGTGAAAAAGTGAGACATCAAGATTAGCAGAGAATGTATGCAATTATATAGAAGAATATAAACCTCACTACTGAATTTATATCTGCATTCAGTACACTCAGCTGTATGAAAGCATCTTCAAGCTTTATATTACGCAGTGTTATAATTCTAAACTTTGAGCTTGTGACTATGAAATATGAATCAGCTTGATCACTTAATGAATAAAATACAAAATTATATCATTCTGTATATTAAATTAATTCATGAGAAATGTGGTGATCAGTTTGGCCATATGGAATTCTTACTAAGAAAACAAGTTGTTTTAGTTTTGATTTAGAAAATTGTCTAAAAAGTAGAAACTCTGTCCAAGCTCACAGTTTATGTACATATTAACTATTGTAAGTTGCAACTAAAATTAATGTTTAAATTTGACATGAAGGGTAGGGTGTCTGCATCTTTTTGAAGCCTATTTCATTTATGGGAATGCCCCTGCATTCTAGAGTTCTGAGACTACATATGATGAGTGCATCAAAAATAACTTCAACAACCATTTTGTGTGTTTGTGTGTGGGCTTATGTATGTATGTGCATGTTTGTGTAAGCTGTGTGTGTGTGTGTGTGTGTGTGTGTGTGTGTGTGTGTGTGTGTGTGTGTTTGTGTGTGTGTGTGTGTGTTCTTTCTGTAATTTTCCCTATTTTTCACAGAGTCTCAGCTGTGCAGGGATCCATTCCATGAACACCTACTCCCCGATACTGAAAAATCTAAGTGCGTGTCAGGAGTAATTCTTTCATTTTGGGAGATTTCTCCCTTCTTTGTGTTGAGTGACTATGGAGTTAGTATGTATGAATCCAGGGGGTGTAAGGGCCCCCAATAAGGGCGGTGGGCAACAGCGCTTTCCTTCCTGCAAAAATTCACCTTACCTTATCCTTTCAACTAACTTCAACTTCTCTCAACTAACTATAAAATGGCAATAGTAACTACATTTGTAAATTGCTTTGAAGTAACTATGTACTACATTTTTGCTTTGAATTGCTCTTATTTTTGTATTGTTTTGGGTCTGCTTTGACCCATTGAAATTACAGTTCACTAAACTGCAGTTACTTGAGTCCGTTTTCACGAAAATGCATTTATCCGAAAATGTACTTTCAGGAAATCTGAATCACCTAAACACAAAATAAAATAGAAAAACAAATACCCTAAACCCATTTATGCAGGGGGGCAAGCCCCACTGCACCCCCATGGAGGGGTTGCCCCCTGACACCCCCGCTACTTATATATACTAACTCCGTGATCGCACTTCAGTGGCAAAAAGGGAATATTCCCTTATCCTTACTGTACCACGATCTACAACAAGCTCCCCTCACATACAACACTGAAGAAACACTGTACCTGGCACCACCACAGGATTCCAGAACCAGTGACCTCTCTTTACTGAACTGATTTTTGCGAAAGTGCATTTTTGGATAACTGCACTTTTGTGAAAATTAACTTGCGTAACTGCAGTTCAGTGAACTGTAATTTCGATAGGTCAAAGTAGACCCATTTTTTTTACCTGGTTTGTATATGTTTTTCAACTTATTTTATATGTTCACTCTATAACTTTGTTTAGACTCCTGTTGTGATTATGTGTATGGAGCTTTTCTCTCCAGGCCTCCACTGAAAAAGGGTCTCTGCCCAGTTAGACCTAGCCTGGTTAACAAATGTCAAATAAATAAAATAAAAATAAATAAAAGATACTTACTTTTGAGAATCTTCCATTGGTTGGATTCTGAGCAGTTCAGCTTGATAAGTCTTATCAAGTTAGTACTCAGGGGTAATGGATCTGTGCATCTGAGTGTGCATGTGTGTGTGTGCACGCGCGCGTGCATGTGTGTGTGTGTGTATGTGTGCGTGTGTGTGTGTGTGTGTGTGTGTGTGTGTGTGTGTGTGTGTGTGTGTGAGTGCGTGTGTGTGTGTGTGTGTGTGTGTGTGTGTGTGTGTGTGTGTGTGTGTGTGTGTGTGTGTGTGTGTGTGTGTGTGTGTGTCTGTTCCTGAGAGGATATAAGCTGTCTTGGGGAGAAGGACCTGAGAATATTCTTAAACTGATTGTAATGTGCTTTATACAGTTGCAAGTCATTTTCTAAATGCATTTCTGCTGCAGAAAGTGCTTGATTATAGTACGCTGCAAAGTCTCCAGAAGAACAGGGCTGGGGAGCACATAGAATAAGAGGTCTAGGGAACATACAGAATGAAAGGTTTGGGGAATACACAGATTGAGGGTACTATAGAGCACACAGAATGAGAAGTCTGAGGTGCACAAACAATGAGAAGTCTGGGGAGCACACGGAATGAGAGAACTGGGAACACACAGAATGAGAGGACTGGGAGCACACAGAATGAGAGAACTGGGAACACACAGAATGAGAGGACTGGGAACACACAGAATGAGAGGACTGGGAACACACAGAATGAGAGGACTGGGAGCACACAGAATGAGAGGACTGGGAACACACAGAATGAGAGGACTGGGAACACACAGAATGAGAGGACTGGGAGCACACAGAATGAGAGAACTGGGAGCACACAGAATGAGAGAACTGGGAACACACAGAATGAGAGGACTGGGAACACACAGAATGAGAGGACTGGGAGCGCACAGAATGAGAGAACTGGGAGCACACAGAATGAGAGAACTGGGAACACACAGAATGAGAGGACTGGGAGCACACAGAATGAGAGAACTGGGAACACACAGAATGAGAGGACTGGGAGCACACAGAATGAGAGGACTGGGAGCACACAGAATGAGAGGACTGGGAGCACACAGAATGAGAGGACTGGGAACACACAGAATGAGAGGACTGGGAGCACACAGAATGAGAGGACTGGGAGCACACAGAATGAGAGGACTGGGAGCACACAGAATGAGAGGACTGGGAACACACAGAATGAGAGGACTGGGAGCACACAGAATGAGAGGACTGGGAGCACACAGAATGAGAGAACTGGGAGCACACAGAATGAGATCTAGGAAACATGCAGGATCAGAAGACTGGGAAGCACAGAGAATGACAGATCAGTGAAGCAGATAGAATAAGAGGTCAGGGGAGCACACTGAGTGAGAAGACTGGGGAGCACACAGAATGATAGATCAGTGAAGCACACAGAATAAGAGGTCAGGGGAGCACACTGAGTGAGAAGACTGGGGATCACACACTATTATAGATAAGTGAAGTGCATAGAATAAGAGGTCAGGGGAGCACACTGAGTGAGAAGACTGGGGAGCACACAGAATGAGAGGTTTGGGGAGCACACAGAATGAGATCTAGGGAACATGCAGGATCAGAAGACTGGGGAGCACACAGAATGATAGATCAGTGAAGCGTATAGAATAAGAGGTCAGTGGAGCACACTGAATGAGAAGACTGGGGAGCACACAGAATGAGAGGTTTGGGGAGCACACAGAATGAGATGTCTTGCAGCACACAGAGTGAGAGGGCTGGGAACACACAGAATGAGAGGTCTAGGGAGCACACATAATGAGATCTAGGGAACATGCAGAATCAGAAGACTGGGAAGCACAGAGAATGACAGATAAGTGAAGCAGATAGAATAAGAGGTCTAGAGACCACACTGAATGAGCCATCTGGGAAGAAGACAGAATGAGAAATCAGGGGACCACACAGGATGAGAGGCCTGGGAAGCACACAGAATGAGATGTCTGAGGAGCACACAGAATTAGAAAACTGAGAAGCACACAGAATGAGTGGACTGGGGAGCTCACAGAATGAGAGGACTGGGGAACACATAGAATGGGAGATCAGTGAATCACTCATAATAAGGTCTGGGGAACACACAGAATGAGAGGTCTAGGAAGCACTTAGATTGAGAGGATTGGGGAACTCACAGATTGAGAGGTCTGGGGAACACACAGAATGAGAGGTCTAGGAAGCAAACAGATTGAGAGGATTGGGGAGCTCATAGAATGAGAGGTCTGGGGAGCACACAGAATAACATGTTTTGGGAGGACACAGAGTGAGAGGACTGGGAGAACAAAGAATGAGAGATCAGTGAATCAAACAGAATACAGGACCAGGGACACACTGAATGAGTGGTCTGTGGAGTATGCAGATTGAGAGGAGTGGGGGGCTCACAGAATGAAAGGTTTGAGGAGCTCACAGAATCAGAGGTCTGGGAGTACACAGAATGAGTGGTTAGGGGCACATACAGAATGACAGGAATGGAAACACACAGAACTGGAGATCAGTGAAGCACACAGACTAGGAGGTCTAGTAAGCACATGGAATGAGAGGATTGGGGAGCACACAGATTGAGAGGATTGGGGAGTTCACAGAATGAGAGGTCTGGGGAGCACACAGATTGAGAGTTCTGGGGGGCACACAAACTGACAAGACTGGAGAGTTAACAGAGTGAGAGGTTTTGGGAGCACACAGAATGAAAGGACTGGGGAGGATGCAGAATAAGAGGTCTGAGGACCACACAGAATGAGAGGCCTTGGAAGCACACAAAATGAGAGAAATGGGAACAGACCGAATGAGAAGTTGACTCAGCTCAGAGAAAGGTGTTTCTCCAAGCGCTGGTGATGTTGGAGTTGTTTGTTATTTAACAGGGTAGTGTGGGCAGTTTTTGTGCTCTGGTACACTTCCTAGCTATGAAAACAGTACTTTCAGACAACTGGCACAACAAACACAATGAGTTTCTCTCTGTAATCACATTGTATAGCAGGCAATGTCTTAATCAAAGATGGATGCTGTTTGTATTGCCTTCTAATGAAAGTTACCTAAGTCTTAATGATCTTAATCATGTATTGTATTGTAGGCAAATCTCCCGGACAGATAACAGGACTTAATATGTTTCTCCATGTAATATCCAGTGTTGTGCTAGTTACTTATAAGAGTAATAAGTTATTATTACTAGCTACTTTTCAGTAAAAGTAATATATTACTATTACTTATTATTTTTCTAAAAAAATATATTACTGTTACTAGTTACTAACTAAAGTAACAGCTTACTTTTACATAAATACAGTTTATCAATTATACTATTGAGATTTACTCACACAAGTAAGCACCTGCATATAAAAGTGTATTATTAAAGTTGTATATGAAATGCTACAATGATGATGAATAACATTTAACAGTTGAAAAGCTTCAGCAGACTAATCTTTATAGCTGGGTGGCACAATGGTGCAGTAGTTAGCATTGTCACCTTACAGCAAGAGGTTCTCCAGTTCGATTCTCGGCTGGGGTGCCTTCTGTGTGGAGTGTGCATATCCTCCCTGTGCTCATGTGGGTTTCCTCCCACTTTCCGAAGACATGCTGCAGGTGGATTGGACATTCTAAATTGGCTGTAAGTGTGCGTGTGCCTTCTGAAGAAGGTTGGGTGCTAGGCTGGCAACTCAACACCATAAAACTCTACTGCCACTTACTCTACGGACTGATGATCCACCGTAGTGACCCCTAATGGGAGCAGCTGAAAGGAGAAGAAAAAGACTAGTCTTTATAGCTAGAGAGTCACAAATAATAATTAAACTAAACCATACACAGCCAGCAGCATAAGACCTATACAAACCTATCATATTTTGTCTATTTTCAACAACTAAAAATGGAAACCCAAAAAGAATTTTAAGTAGAACATAACAAAAATTGTCAAGACAAGAGTTGGTTGATCATAGATACACCTGAAGAGTCCTGCTTGGTGCAGTGGGTTGGGGTGTTGGGTGTTAAACATATGAGTGGTGTTTGATTCCGATTGACGGCGGTATGGAGAAACGATGTTGTTTATTATACGGCAAGGTCAGTATATGATCTCTACCAGGCTAGAACTGTCCCACTGTTAAGGTGTGTTTCAGTGGGTGAGAGTCCCACAGTACCAGGGCAGGGACAGAGTCTGGTTGTTATTAGCTTTCACCTCCTTACAGTGCTAAAAAATGAAGTAAATTTTGTTCCAACTAATTCTAATGATCTATCATGAATGCTACATGCTATGAGTTGTACCAACATTATGTTGTCATTTTTTTATCCAAATTGCCCCTTCAACATCTCTGTTACCTCCTAACATCTGATTACTAGCCATACTATCCAGGGCTCTTGGGACGTTTTCCATTGCTCTTTAGGGGGCGATATCATCCAACTTGAGAACCACTGGTTTAAGCAAAAGTGACTCAAAAGTAACACATTTAAGTTGCTTCTTATTAAAAAAAGTAATATATTACTATTACTTCATTACTATTTTGAAAAAGTAACTAGTTATATTACTAGTTACTAGAAACTGTAATATATTACAGTAATATATTACATATTGTAATATATTACTCCCATCACTGGTAATATCTGGGTGGTTTTGCCAAGTATAAGCCTCCAGCCACACTGGGATTGTAGCAGTATGAGAAGTGCTTTTCTTCACTTTTAGAATCAGACAATTTCATGCTCTGTTTAATATTACCAGGGATTGATTTCATTTGTAAGTGACCCACATGACATGTTTACTACAGGAAAGCATCTCAGTGTAGTTGAAGCATATATTGTCTTTCTGTTAGTCTTTTCTGAATATAAAAATGCAGTAATCTGAATCATTTCAAAACATATATAATTATTAATTTACTACACTAATGTGCCATATAGCTGTGCTGCTTACGTGTACTACAGCTATATAGTTATTGTATGAAAATCCTTGCTATTATACATGTGCTAGTGCGTCCAAAGGGCATAATATTGAAGATTATGAGTGGGTCTCCAATCATAAACAGCTTGTTATGTTTTCAAGATAAGAATGTTAAGAAATTTTCCTGGACAGCAAAGCTTGGAAGGTGAATTTAGATATCTACATTCAGAACACATAACAAGAAGGATTATGTTCGTTAAGACCCAATCATAATTCTTTGTAGTAAATAGAGCTTCATCTTCTCCCATATGGAGCAGATCTAAGTGTTTTACAGCTTTGAAAGTATGATACATTTAACACTGACACATAGAGATTTGTCACCTCAGAGAGTGATGGGGCACAAAAAGACCTTTAAAACATGTGCAAACACTTTGTTCAGCCTCCTCCGAAAAAGGTTAATAGAAGTGTTGAATATATTTTAAAGTGCTTTGTGTGGGAGCACAAAGAATGATAAATCAGTGAATCAAACAGAATACAGGACCAGGGACACACAGAATGAGTGGTCTGTGGAGTATGCAGATTGAGAGGAGTGGGGGGCTCACAGAATGAAAGGTTTGAGGAGCTCACAGAATCAGAGGTCTGGGAGTACACAGAATGAGTGGTTAGGGGCACATACAGAATGACAGGAATGGAAACACACAGAACTGGAGATCAGTGAAGCACACAGACTAGGAGGTCTAGTAAGCACATGGAATGAGAGGATTGGGGAGCACACAGATTGAGAGGATTGGGGAGTTCACAGAATGAGGTTTTGGAATAACACATAATGAGAGGTCTGGGGAACTAGAAACTGTGATAATCCTTTGTGAAGAGCATGGAGTACTGCAAATAAGCTCCAAAACTGGGGAAAAGACAGGCTGTTAAGCATTCCTCACTGCTGTTAAGCTCTAGTCTCATACTACAGCATTAGCAGTGGTCAGCCTTTGTTAAGGGCCTTAAGTAGCAATCAGAACTACATTATAGTCTGGGCAGAAGGGGGTGTAGCTAGTAAACTTCTCGCTCTAGACATTGTGTCTGCTACAACAGTGAAACTGAAAGGTCAGTACTCTATACCTTTACTCATGCCAGTATTCACTAATGACAGAATTATTTACAAAATTCCACATAGCTGGGCCGGCAATATTTCCTTTTGTGAAACGCTCTTACACCATTTTTATTTTTTTTTCTGTAATTGGTAGCACATGGAGCAGATAAACAGCTATGCACTGCAAGGACTTATGTTCAGGTCTCACTGATCATAAACCTAGTTATGTGTTTTTGACATAGATCAAAAGATTCACCTCTTGAGCTTTATTCTCAAGGTAAATTTCTTGCCATGCATATCTCAAACACATAATAAGTTGGTTATGATTGAAAATCTAATCACAATCCTTTGTGAAGAGCATGGAGTACTGCAATTAAGCTCCAGTCAAGCTTGTTAAGCATTCCTCACTGCTGTTAAGCTCTAGTCTCATACTACAGCATTAGCAGTGGTCAGCCTTTGTTAAGGGCCTTAAGTAACAGTCAGAACTACCTTATAATCTGGGCAGAAGGGGGCATAGCTAGTAAACCTGTGCCAGCCTTTTCCAGGTGTGTGTGTGTGTGTGTGTGCGTGTGTGTTTGCATATCAATCAAATCTCTAAGAGTGTGTGTGTGTGTGTGTGTGTGTGTGTCAGTTACTTGGGCAGGGACATGAAGTACTGGTTGGACAGAGAGGGTGCTGGAGGTTTTGGCTTGGCCACTCAGCTGAGATCTCAACACTATAGCTGTGCCAGTGGGGAGTCTTATTGGGGATCTGGAGAAAGTGGGAGAAACCAGCCCCAGAATGACTGTGATCTCTGTGTGCTCTTAAGGGAAATTGCACTTTACTGTGTGTGTACTTGTCATCCTCCCATTGGGTATGTCCCCCAGTGTTGCCAGTGGTGTGGATTGAGGCTCCTTGATTATTGGACAAGTGCAGGGGTATCACAGAGCACAAAGTGTTTTATTGGTTTTCAAAGCCTTTGAAAGCCAGTAAAACACTTTAGTGCTGTCAAATAAACAGTAGGCAGAAATGCAGTGTCCCCTTGAAGAACAAACATCTTTAACAACTGTTAGATTCTTTATTCTGTTCACTTTAAAAATGTGTGACAGAGCAAAATATCTGACAGCTTTTAAAGTTATTTTATCTTCTGTTGCTGTTCTTTTTCTGCCAGCATGCTCCACTATCAGTCTTCAATATGAAAAACAGTATTAATAGCCTTGTTAAGCACCTTTCTGACAAGTGACACCAGAAAGGTGCTTAACTGGTTTGTTTTTATCCTGTTGTTGGAGTGTAATTGCAACAACTTATCCACTACAAAAGAATTAAAGAAGGAGTATGTACTTCTAAATCAGTCAGTAAACAGTTGCAACAGCACTGCATGTGCAAACAACTAAGGTTTTATTTCAGTTATGCACTAGATAATTAAGTATATAAGACCCAGTTATTCAACCATCTAAAGTTCATAGGTTCATAGGTTCATAGCAGGTTACTAGGCTAACAGCCCTAGAGCCCTTATAAACCTAGCTATATTTATCCTGAGTTGCCCCAATTGTCAGCGGTTAGATGTGTGACGTTTGCAGAGGTAAGGGTCTATAGTAGTTAATACCAACTTCCTCTGTTCAAGGGGGACATGGGTGCCACCCCAGAAATGAATTTGCAGTAACCCATTCATTGATCTGGGTTGCATTTGAAGAGGGTCAGGGAGGGGCTGTGTTTCACGTGAATTGGATGCTTGTTCCAGAGAAGTTGCAGTCTCTGGGAGATGTATCTGTCTCTTCAGCATGACCTGTTCATGTCAGAGGCTTGGATAAGATCCCAAGAGCATGTGACCCTTGTGTAGTTTGATTTACAAATGAGTAGCATTCCCATCAGGGCTGGGTCAGAGACTGCCCTGTAAGCCAGGCACAGGTCACCCACTTAGCAACCTGTTGGAAACAAAATACAGTGACAGGGCTTTTGGTCTTTCCATGTAAGACTTGATTTGTGTACCCTGTAATTTCTTTGTGAGAAACCTCTGTGGTCTCTCCAGTTGTTGCAGGTGTCTGATGAGGTAAATACAAAAGGGAGCATTGTACTCAATTATTGGTCTGATGAGGGCCAAGTATAATGGAATTATAACATCTTTAGTTCCAGATATAATACCTTTACTTATAAGATGTGCCACACACAAGGATTTCCTTACTATCAATAACACATTCAGTCAAAACAAGGCAGTCATTGTTAAAACATTTAAATGTTACTTTTTTCTTACCCCAGTTTGCAATCACCTCAGAACAGATTATATAAAGTGTGCATGTGTGTGTGTGTGTGTGTGTGTGTGTGTGTGTGTGTGTGTGTGTGTGTGTGTGTGTGTGTGTGTGTGTGTGTGTGTGGTGTGTGTGTGTGTGTGTGTGCGCGCGTGTGTGTGTCAGGGGGCTATGGCATGGGCAGCCCTGTTAATGTAAGTGCTTTTCTTCCAACAGCAGTGGTAGTTAAGTTCTTGAGGTTCAGTAATCTTTTTTATAAATAAATGTGTTATTTAGCTTTTTTCCCCCATAGGATCATAGGAAGTTACTAGGCTGTTGGCCATTAGGCCCTTATAAGCCTAGCCGAGAGTTTATCCTGTGTTTAGACAAGTCAGCATCCAAAGCTCCTGTCCAGCAGGGAGACAGGTGAAATCCCAGGGGTGTATTTTCTGTTTTTCTAGTTTTCCAGGTTGGGCTTAAAAAGGGATAATGAGGTACTCTGCTTGACATGGAGAGGGAGTCTATTCCACAGATGGGAGAGTCTATGGGACAGAAATCTGTCCTGGCAACAAGTCCTATTGATGTCACAGATCAGGTTGAGGTCGCGAGTGGAGCTTGACTTGCGGATATGCAGCAGTCCGATCAAGGCAAGGTCTGAGATTGCTTTGTATGCCAGACAGAGGTCACCTCTGAGGAGTCTGTATGAAACTGAGTAGACGAACAGGGTTTTTATCCTGTCTGTGTAGGGTAGATGTTTGAGGCCCTGGATTCTCCTGGTGAGGAACCTCTGTTGTCTCTACAGCTGCTGCATGTGTTTTGTGAGGTACATGCTGAAGGGGCCATTGTACTCAATAATTGGCCTTATAAGGGAAGAATACAGGGATGTTATGATCTCCTTGTCCCTGGATGAGATACTCTTACTTATGAGGGGGGCCATGTACTGTAGAAAGCTTTCCATACAACGGAAGCAACATGAATGCCAAAAGTCAGGTTGCTATCAACCTGGGTGCCCAAATCTCTCACGACTGATTATGTGCTTAGGACCTTGTTATTAATGTGATAATATTTGGGACGTCACTCTCTCCAAAGGGGATGATAGTGCATTTTTTGGCATTCAGCTTGAGGCCATGTTTCTGGCGCCAGTCATTTGTTTGGGTGAGACCCTCTTGGAGGATGTGCACATCACTTTGTGAATTGATGACCATGCTCAGCTTGCAGTCATCTGCAAACTTGGTCAGCCATAGCCCACTAGTTTTAGTTTGCACCTCAGACAAGTATATCCCGACTAACAGAGGCCCCAGGACTGATCCCTGGGGTGCGCCACTCATTACGAGTCTATTGCTTGAGGTGGCTTCCCTTATTTTGATTAGGTGGGTTCTATCAGTGAGCCAGTTGCTACCCATCTGGTAACATATGTATTGATGCCTAGTTCAGAGAATCTATCTATTATGCCTGAGTGGGGAATAGTGTCAAAGGCTTTGGCCAGGTCAAGGTAAACAGTGTGCACTGTCTTCCCCTCGTCTATGGCTTTGATGACTGTCTCAAAGAAGTTGACCAGATTTAACAGACATGATCTTCCTCTGACAAAGGCAAACTGTGTGGGGTCGAGTGTTTGGAGGTTGCCAATGTCCCTGTTAATGCAGTCCATGATAATTTATTCCATGGCATTGCAGATCAGGCTGATGGGGCTATAATTTCCCAGACTGGTGGATGCTCCACCCTTGTGTAAAGGTTTGACAGTAGCTGTCCTCCACTCAGATGGGACAAAGTCAGTACTCAGGCTTTGGTTGAATAGGGTGCCTAATGGTGCTGCAAGTTCATGCCTGAGTTCATGTAGGATGCAGCCTGGGATTTTATCGGTCCCATGAAGGCTGTATTTTTTGCCTTTGAGAGGGCAGTGATGCCCTGTTCCCTAAAGATAAGGGAAGGGGGCAGGTACTGGGGTTTTCCTGATTTACTGATGGGGGGACAGAGGGGGTGAAGTTTTCGCTAAAACTGTCAGCCAGTAGGTTGGCCATACCTACAGCATTTGTGTACATGGTGTCCTTGACCACCAGCTCTGAACATATCTGAGTGCTTCCTTTGAGACTGTGGACATATATGAAGAAGGCCTTATGATTGTCTCTAGTAGATGTGGCCAATTTGGACTCGAAGTTTGCTTTGGAGGATTTCACTAGTGCTCTTATTTGCTTTTTCAGTCTAAAGAGAGATTGCTTGCAATTGGGCACCTGCTCCTTCTTGGTCCTGGACAGCAAATTTTTCCTTTTGTTATATAGTTTATTGCAGATGTCCACCAGACAGGTTTACTCTTCCTTGTAGAGGATGATTCTTTTCCTGTCAGGTATTCCTGATTCCATTGCATCTATATAAGTGCTTGTATAGTAATTTGGTGTACATTTGGACATTGGTGCCAGGTCCTATAGAGGGGGAGGGGGCTGTGAAGCTGTTTATAACATCCCTCAGGAAGTTGTAATCAGGTTTGGAGAAGTTTTTTTGTTTGACTCTAGCTAGAGGGGGGGTCAGGAGAAATGCTAATTTCGAAAGTGACTGCTTTATGGTTGGATCTTACCAGGGAGGATGATACTGTAGGAGTTACTAATGGCAATTAATTACATGTACACTTTTTAAAAGCCTTATAATCAGACCAACCCAAGAAATGTAGTTTGATTTTAAAGCTTTTAAAAATAGATTTATTGTGATTGGTGATGTATGTTTTATTTTATTTAAATGAGCAAAAGCGTTTATATGTCCATACTCTAACCCTAATATATTGTTATAGTTAGTGAAAAGAACAGGAAACAATGTGACATGGTAAGGTAGATATTTAGGGTCTATATTATATGAACGAAAGTTCATATAATCGAACGCTGTAAACAGCAAAAATGCTGGACATCGAACCCTTTATTGCAGGGGGCTGCACCCCCCCCCCACTAATTATATATACCAACTCCGAGATTACACTACAGTGAGGAAAGGGCAAATTTCCTGATCTTCACTGTACCACAATCTCACAAAAAACACATAGATGGCCGGCATTTTTGGTTTTGTGAGTAGAAACAGCTGATAAATTGCTGAGTCAAAAGTTTCTTTATTTACCTTTTGCAGCAGAAACCACAAATGCTGAAGATCTTTTCCGATTCAGTGTCTTGTTTATATGTTAGCAGTTTGTTAGCATACTTTATATGGCTTTGATTTTAACTGCCAGCTACTCGAGAGAACAACATGCAGCAAAAGTCTGGAATTACACTAATCATTTAATTCTGTCTTGTACCTCAGAGCATACAGGTATATGTTTGTGTTCTTAACTGTAAAGAGGGAGGTGTCATATGATGGAAGAGACAGACACAACCAACTTAACTTTTAATCTTATTTACCTTTAGATTTAGTCTGGCTTATCCAGTTCTGCAGCTGGGAAACACCTATACCAACTCCAGCAACTCTGATATGTTTGGCATGACAGATAATTTTGGTTATCTGACAGTTAGATTATATCAGTCCTACTAGCATAACAAAAAGGATAAAAATGAGGCATCTTTAACACACACTTTATGGGCACTCACCTTAATAATATGGGACTTTCATAGTAATGTTTGATCCTTTCCATTTGGAATAATTTCTCTTCTTTTATTTGTATTAGCAGTGGATCTTAGACCTCACTTAAAGCTTTGGATGGATTTAAGAAGAGTGGAGCAGTCAAGTGTACTTCATCTATCTGGGTTAGAATATTATGAATGACTTTCATTGTGGGACCAACTCTTAATCCAAGTTTTGTTTTAGAAAACATGGAGAACTGGGGGTGATTGCTAGCCTTTTGTGCACCATTTTCTACAAAAAACATGGCCAGTGCACTTAGCATGGGTAGGACTCTGCAGCTGTCAAACTTATCTGTACTGCCTACTTTGTGTGCTGAAGCAGTAATGCTGGCATTCCACAGAAAATGAATATTGCACTATGTTAAGATGTTTATTTATTTTTATAAAACAGTTTGCACGCCAATCATTGACTGTCATATTTGAAATAAAATGCAGGCTAAACTAACTGAATCTCAAGGAAGAGGAAATATTCCACAACGAAATTATGAAATTGTGAAAGGTTATATGCCTAAAATTAGTGTTACTTCTAGGAAGAAGCTCCTGTCACTCACCACCCCTACTTCTTATTTTAATTACCACTGAGTTGGCATTGTTCCAGTGAAAGACAAATACATATTTTTTTGTTCTTTTCTCTTTCTCAAATACATTTGACCTGGAACCTCATTTTCAAAATTCAGTACTCATATTTGTCTGACTTAAGCATTTGTATCAAAATGCATGTTGTTGGAATAGTAATTTGGCATAATGCCTGTCAAAGGTTGAAAATAAGCTCCAGCTTTATCACTTATTTTGGAGTCGCTAGATTGTTGTAGAAGTTTTTATTTCCTGGTTATTACTTTTGTTTAGAAATTATGCAATTTCCATCCAAATTATTTTTAAGATTTGTGAGTGAAAAATCTTAACTTTGGGTATAATATGTTTGTTTCCTATTCCTGATTTGTAAACACCACCTTTTCCCTTAGGTGCCTATAAACCTGAAGTCTTGATTCAGCTTTATGATTTTAATGTAATTTTTGTCACTTTCTATTTTAGCCACGATGTCCTATATATGTATAGTTAACCCTACTACTGACTTAAGACGAATCATCCTTTGTGTGTGAGTAACATGAATGCATTTTAGAAAGTCTTATTAAAGAAGTCAAGACTCTTCTCCAGTGCAGTGATAGGAGATCAATCTGTTTGGTCCAAACAAGTTATGAAAAAGAAAAGTTAGTCCATTTTGGAAAGTACTAGGGATAGATGTGTGCCCATATTAAAATTGTAGGGTCTGAGCATTTCCAGGATCAGTGAATGTCTGCCGTCTTTTTTTTTCTCAAAACATTTTTTATTTTTCAAATACAGTTGAATAAATTCCATAGTATTTGTATATAACATCTTAAATAACTATGAGCACTATTTACATCAGCCTGACACTATAACAGTACTTAATATAAACAATTACTTTATAGGTATAACAATCCAGTTATCAGAGTGTACCTGTTCAGTTATTGTAGTGTCAATCAATGATAAGACTTTTTCCATGGATTGTTAATAAATGGCTTAGGATGACTCCTTAATTCTTTAATTTTACAAAACAGTGTAAGAAACGTCTCTGTGTGGAAGATTTTCAGTCCATATATCTCTAGATAATCACTGTATATTAATCAGATCAGACAATCGTAGTAGAAGTAGCAAACGTAAACTCGTCTTAAGTCAAAACAAAACAAAACAAAAAATAATAATAGAAAATATATGATTGCACAGCATTACTAAGTATTCAAAAGTAATCCAAGCAAGGCAGGCAGTCTGTTTCCAGTTGAAATCCTTTATTAAGTACACAGACAAGCGATCCATTTTGCTTTTTTAAAGTTAAATACATCTTAGGTTATTTAGACTATGTATTTTTTGTTTTATTGTGCCTATTAAACATTTTCCTCTGATGACTATAAAGTATATGTCTGAGCTTTTAAAGGAAATTTTCAGTTTTATACTTTGAGTGTTTACCAATAAAGTAATGTTTTGGTCAGGCATATTAAAAATGTTTTTGTGAAATAAATTTAAATTAATAAATGTTAACAAAACTAAGATCCACACTAGCCATGGAATGAAAATCATTCCTAATCTGATGGATAAACCTAAGTCCATCAGATTATCACTCATACCTTGACAATCCAGAACATCTGAGCTCTATAAATTGAATTATCATATGGAGAATATTTGTAATAGGAATAAGAAATATTTATATTATTTTGAACAGATATAGCACTATTTTAGATTAGACAGAATTCTAATGCAATTTAAATCTCTAATTATCGTATAAGCAATTCATATTTACATGAAAGATAGATGACAAGTAATTCAATATTGGTAAAGTAGGATGTATCATATATAAAACCTCAGTAAAAGATTATAGCACACAGTTATTTAACATATTCAGCATTACTGATGAAGTCTTTCAAAACCTATTACGTAATATAAATAGATGGCAATAATATTTATACCTAATGTTTATAATACAATGTATTTTACTGGATATATCAGAAGTTATATTTCATTGTTTGCCAGCATTTAAGTAATCATTTTGTTTGTTACTAACTTACTTAAAGCATCAAGTTTGTTTTATGTAAACATTAATGAAAGTTAGTGCATTTTAATTATCAATGAATCCCTCTTCACCCCATTTCCTACAAATAAGGATTTTCATATCTGTCATTTCTTGTTATAAAATGAGTGAAATTATAGGTTAAAAACAACAAATTCAGTTATTGTGATCAATGATTACAAGTTCCCTTTCCATATTCATAAATTGCCATTTTATGGCATATACTGAAAGTTTTTAAATTTAAATGGCAACATTCTATTTTGTATAATCAGCAAAGGTTAAATTGAGTGATTATTGTCAATTTAATATTATTTGTTCAGAATGTGATTGCTACATTCTGTGACATTCCTAGTTTAGGCTTCTATTGTTTCCCTTGAACAACTACTATGAAAGCCAGATTTCCTATAACTTATTCTAGTGATATTAGAAGATTTTGTAATATTATTGAAAAAAACTGGAACATATTACTTTCAGTTCCAGAGTTACAAAATGTACTAGATGATAGACCTAGCTTTTGCTTTAAAAATAAAAAATTTTTAAAAAGGCAACTTTGCTATAAATCAACATCTAATAAACAACTAAAGCAATCACAAAGGCTAGGGACTTTTCCCTGTAGGAACTGTATGGCATGTAAGTACCTATATAATAAATCCACATATAAACACCCTACTCCAGCCTTTAACATTGAGGTTAATTTTTATGCTGATTGTAGAACACAGCATCTAGTTTACTTTGGCTTCTATACTATATGTCATGCATTCCATATAGGTAAAACTAATAGATGCTTGAAAGAACGTATTCTTGAACACCTTAGAGATATAACAAATAAGAGAGATACAAATGCGTTAGCAAAACACATAGAGGAAGAGAATACAAGACATATTTTCAACTTTATGGTCATAGAAATAATAAGTAACAATAATAGGGGAGTGGACATTAAGAATAGAGTAGAAGAAGCAGAACAGAAATGGATTATATTACTCCAAGCAGAGAAGCCCCCCTGGATTAAATAGTGCTATCTCTCTGAAACCTTTTTTGAAATCTAGACCATTAATACATTAAACAGCTCAATAATGTTTTATGGTTTTTATGTATTAGCTCTATATATGGTATGTGTATCTATAAGAATTATAGGATACTTAAATTGTTTTTAATAGGGCCCAAGATACTCAGTCATACATTTGTTGTATTTTAGAATTTTTGAATAATTTAGTGATTTAGTTTAAATACATTGGATGATGTCATAGAATAGTTCTATTCGATTGGATGTATTTGGTTTAAAAACTGTTGTTTTAATTAACTTTTTAATGAGTCTGAAGAAGTGATCAGTTGTTTTAGATCATGAATGCGCTTACTCTTGTTCTTTATTAAAGAATACTTTGTTGAAAGTGGACATATACTTGGATTTTTCAGCCGTGGTCAACCTGTTTTATTTATTTTCCATGTTCATTGTCACCTTGAGGTGTAAACCGGGTGTTAATCCAGTCCTCTGAACTTTTTTTACTATATTTCATTGTTTGCCAGCATTTAAGTAATCGTTTTGTTTGTTACTAACTTACTTAAAGCATCAAGTTTGTTTTATGTAAACATTAATGAAAGTTAGTGCATTTTAATTATCAATGAATCCCTCTTCCCCCCATTTCCTACAAATAAGGATTTTCATATCTGTCATTTCTTATTATAAAATGAATGAAATTATAGGTTAAAAACAACAAATTCAGTTATTGTGATCAGTGATTACAAGTTCCCTTTCCATATTCATAAATTGCCATTTTATGGCATATACTGAACGTTTTTAAATTTAAATGGCGACATTCTATTTTGTATAATCAGCAAAGGTTAAACTGAGTGATTATTGTCAATTTAATGTTATTTGTTCAGAATGTGATTGCTACATTCTGTGACATTCCTAGTTCAGGCTTCTATTGTTTCCCTTGAACAACTTTGTCAGTTTGATGTCATGTATAAAACATTAGTTACCTTGGTAACAGCTTAAGTATTATGTATGGTCAAGATGTGTTACAAAACCCCAATTCAAGTTAAAGCAATTATATGACTTGTTATGCACATTTACTTATATGAGAAAAATCATGCTTCCCCTTGATGTTCAATATAGTGTATGTCATTTATGACAAGTTAAAACAGTAGTGTTATTATACTCAAGCCCATGTTATTAAATGGCCTACTGTCAATTTAATACTATTTGTTCAGAATATGATTGTTAAATTCTGTGACATTTCCAGTTAAGGCTTCTATTGTTTCTCTTGAACAACTGTCAGTTTGATGTAATGTATAAAACATTAGTTATCTTGGTAACCGCTTAAGTATTATTTATGGTCAAGATGGGTTACAAAAACTACAATTCAAGTTAAACCAATTACATGACTTGCTTATATAAGAAAATCATGCTTCCCCTTGATGTTCAATGTAGTGTATGTCATTTATGACAAGTTAAGACAATAATGTTATTATACACAAGCCCATGTTATTAAATCCTGTCTTTAATATCTAAATTTAGCAGACTGCTTCATCTTATATAATTATATATTTTATGCCTAGATTTACTAAAATCATACATTACATAACTATTGTTTTTTTTTTTTTTGCTGTTGCTTAGTTATTTGAGAGACCACAAGTTGTAATGCTTATTCTTTTATTAGCTCCTTCCAAGCATGTTTATACAGTCCATAGAGTTTAAATTATGAGAGCCTTCTAGTTTCTTATTTGTTATAAGTATATTTCCATCTTTACATATACACATATCAGTACTTCAAGCACGGGCAACAATGCCCATCCAGTTTTGTCAGAATACCATTCACTAATTCATGTGGTGTGTTTCCATGCTGTTCTTAAAATATCCAAACCAATATTTGCCCTATTCCATTTTACCAGCCTATTCCATGCAGTGGCCACTCTGCCAGTGAACCACTCAACACACCTTCCATTCCCACAAATATTTCCATGAAAGAAATCTGATGACTCTCTAGTACTTCCCAGCAACCCTAAACACCCCTAGAATCAACTATCCCCATGTGCCCAACACGTCCGAGCAAGCTCACCTTCCATACCCCTCCAAAGGGTACTGCACAAGACCAAGTGCTCTTAGTATTTCACAATAACTCAGACTTCCACTATTATGTATGTCCTTAATGTGTTTGGACCAAAATACATGTTAAATTTAAAATTGCGCTTATTATTATTATTTTTAACACTAAATGTCTCATCCTAATTCACAAGCATCAGTAAACCTCGATCACAAGCCACAACGCACAGCTTCCCAGAGACAAAAATGGCAACATATAGCAGCTGCTAGACATAGCTGCAGCCACATACACCATGTCAGACTTAATCAAACAGCACTCGAAGCTATGATACCTGCCATAATTGATATTAATTAGGTTTAGACAGAATAATAATGACATTTGTACTAGCTGCCAGACATGGCTGCATCCACGCACATCATATCAGGATTGATCAAACACCATTTGAAGCTATGATACCTGCCATAATTGATATTAACTATGTTTAGACAGAATAATAATGACATTTGTTCTAGCTGCCAGATACAGCTGCATCCATGCACACCATATCTGGATTGATCAAACAGCACTCATAGCTGTGATACTTGCCATAACTGATATTAACTATATTTAGACTGAATAATGATGACATTTGTACTAAAAGCTTGCTACTATTATTTAACCAGGATATATATGACATTTCTAAATCATACTTTAACTGAAAAAGGCATTAGTCTCCATGACAGCATTTTTTCCAAAACACTCTACTGTTATTGCTATTATATATGATGTTGATTTGTTATATTTGAGTCTGAACTCTGATGAATGGTACCTTGTTGAATTAGTTAATTAATTACTTAAATTATTATAAGTAAAATCAACGAAAATGAACAAGATAAGTATTCATTGAGCTGAAGTAGGGGAATAGAAACTTCTATGTTTGTATTATATGCTGCTTTATTTGGATTATATATAATGTAAATAGTAACCTATATTGACCTACCTTTGTGAAGAATTATTGGACTCTTTAAAAATTCTGAATAAATCATTACTGTTTCTCAGTTGTTCAAGAATCCCTCCTTATTTTAAAATAAACAAAAATGACAAGTGATGTACCATATCAGTTAATACTTTAAGAAATGTAGTTGTAAGATTTTTTTTTTGGGAAAACTATCTTGGAATCAGCTTTTTGTTTCTTCTTTCTAGCATCAGTCCAAGGATTTGTTTATTTTATTCTTTTAAGAGTAGGGGCCATCCATTCCATTTCTTCTGGGATATATACTATGTTGTTGTTTTTGATGAATATTGTAGCTTCTTCTAAGTCATTAAAGGTTCTCATCTCACTGGCAAAAAGTATTGTTGTCTTGGCTGGAAAGGCCAGCTGTGTGTTAATGTTGTTTTGGTTCAACAGTTTTATTATTGGCCAGACTTTTTTCCTGTGTTCTAGTATTCTGGAAGAATAATCATTGTCAAACCTTATCAGGCTTTGGTTGTATTTTAAGGGTGATTTTCTCCAAGCAGATTTTAATATTAGTTCCTTGTCCAGAAATGAAAGAAATTTTATAACTATAGATCTACGTGGAGTATTTGTTGAGTTAGAAGCAGTTTCCTCAGTGCTCTATGCGCCCTTTCAATTCCAAATGAAAGTCCCACTTTCAAGTCTAAATATTCAGGAATCCAGGTTAAGAATGAAATAATGTCTTCACCTTCAATGTTTTCAGGCAGACCAAAGATGTTGTTTCTCCTTTCCCTGTTTTCTAAGTCATCTATTTTGCTAAGCAGCCATGTATTCTGTTTAAGCAGACATTCTTTTTGGAATTCTTCATCTTTGAATCTCCCTTCAATGTCATTTAGAGAAGTCTCTATACTTGTTATTTTTGTATGGTGTTGCTTTAATAGTTCCTTAAGAGTATCAGTCTGTTTTTGAGAATTTAATTTGAGGTTTTCTAAGTCATTTTTAAAGCCATCCTTTTTCAAAGATAGTTCCTATAAGGTAGATGTCATCAATTGCAGTTCTTTTTTCAAAGCAACATCTTATAGGTTCATAGGTTCATACTAGGCTATCTGCCCGAGGGCATTTATAAGCCTAGCCCATAGTTTTGTGGCTTACGCCACCCCTTTAGTTTGGAGAAACTATGCCCATTATTTTGCTGTGCCTCTGTCGAGCAGTGACACTGAGGTAACCCCTGGGGTGTATCTGCGATCTCCCATCCATTGGTCAAGATTCCTCTTGAACAAGGCCAGCGAGGTGCTCTGCCTCACATAAACCTGGATTTTGTTCCACAGCATAGGGAGTCTTTGGGTGATGAATCTATCCCTCCAGCACGTCCTATTAATAACCGTGTCGAGGTTTAAGTCTCCCGCCCTTGTGGCTCTGAGGATCTAGATTTTTGAGATGAAGCATGTTCATCAAATCTGGGTTTGACATGGCCTTGTATGTCAGGCATAGGTCACCTCTGAGCAAGCGGTAAGCAACTGAATATAACTGGAGTTCTTTCAGTCGGGCAGCATAAGACAGATTTTTGAGACCCTTTATCCTTTTGGTGAGGAACTTTTGTGGCCTCTCCAGCTGCTGCAAGTGTCGGGTCAGATACATTCTGAATGGGGCATTGTACTCGATCATTGGTCTGATGAGTGATGAGTATAGGGAGACTATGACTTCCCTTGATCTAGATGTGAATCCCTTCATGATAAGGTGGGCAATGTAGAAGGTCTTCCTAACTAATTTAGCAATATGAGTGTCGAATGAAAGGCTACTGTCAACCTGGGTTCCCAGGTCCCTAATAACTTCTTCTGTGTTCAGGGGATTGCCACCTATATGGTAGCTAGGGGTAACCTTATTTTTCCCGAAGGGTATGACTATGCATTTCTTGGCATTTAACTTTAGGCCATGGCTCTGGCACCAGTTATCCGTTTCTGTGAGATCCTTCTGAAGGATATCTGTGTTGGATGTGTTTTCAACTACGGCGCCCAGTTTGCAGTCATCTGCAAACGTTGTCAGCCATAACCCTCCTGTGTTTGCTTGTACTTCAGAAAAGTAGATGCCAAACAAGAGTGGGCCCAGGACTGAGCCCTGTGGGACACCACTTGTGACAGGCTTTGAGTCTGACATGGCGCCAGCAACTCTGACCCTGTGGGTTCTGTCACTCAGCCAGTTTGCAACCCATCTTGTAATGTATGGGTTTACATTTAAGTTGATGAGTTTTTCAATGATACCCGAGTGAGGTGTTGTATCAAAAGCCTTCGCCAGGTCTAGGTAGGCTGTATGGACTGCCTTTCCCTCATCAATGGCCTTGGTGACTGTTTCGAAAAAGTTAACCAAGTTTAAAAGGCATGATCTACCTTTGACAAAGCCAAACTGGGTTGGATCCAAAGTCTGCAAGTTCCCTATGTCTTTATTTATGAGATCCATTATGATCCTCTCCATGGCTTTGCAGATAAGGCTTGTCAAGCTAATGGGACGGTAATTTCCAGGGTCGGTGGAGGCACCGCCTTTGTGGAGTGGGACCACAGTCGCTGTGCGCCACTCCCTGGGTACGTATCCGGAGGTGAGACTAAGATTAAACAGCTGTCCTAACTGTGGGTTTAATTCCTCATTGAGTTCATGGAGCACACAGCCGGGGACACCATCAGGTCCCATGGATGCTGTGTTCTTTGCCTTGGAGAGAGCAGTTCTCACCTGGGCGTTAGAGATGTTTGCGGGGCTACAATCATTTGGTATAGATATCTCTCCTTTAGGGGAGGGAAGTTTGCACTGAACCTGTCAGCCAGTATGTTGGCAATGTCTGTAGGATCAGTAATCTTCACATCATTTTGAACTAATTCTGAGCATATCTGGGAGTTTCCTCCTAGGTTTCTGACATAGCTAAAGAATGCCTTATGGTTGTCTTTAGAGTCCTTAGCTATTTTTTTCTCAAAATTAGCTTTGGATGATTTTATGAGAGCTCTTAGCTTTTTACTTATAGTGATCAGCGGTGTCTTACCTTTTAAGGATTTTGCTCTATCTTGTAGTAGCTTTCTCCTTTTGTTGTAGAGTTTGTTTATGGCTGGGGTCCACCAGAGTGGACGCTTGCCTTTGGTACAAAGAGTCTTTGTTTTGCTTGGGATTGCCTGATCCATGCAGCCCTGCAGGTGCTGGTAGAAGGCATTTGTAAGTGATTCAGCGGTTTGAGTAATGTTAACCGCCGGCTCAGGGGCCTTAAAGGAGACCACACTAGTCTTTAGAAGTGTGAAGTCGGCTTTCGAGAACTTCTTTACTGTGGTCTTTTTCATTTCGGGTGGGGGCGGGATGAGGACCTCCAGCGAGATTAGTTTGTGATCAGATCTCACCAGTGAGGGGTATACTTCCGGTGTTGAACATTGTGCTCCCATGTTCGTGATGATGAGATCAAGTATGTTTTCTCCTCTTGTGGGGATGGTGACTAGTTGTTCCATGGCATTTGTGTTTATGAATTCCAGGAACTTTTGGGCTAGAGTATTTGGGCTTGAGTAGTGTTCCCAGTCTATATTAGGGTAGTTGAAGTCACCTAGTATGATGGTGTTTGGAGATACATTTATCCCCTCCAGTGTTTTCAGGAAGGCCATATGAGGTTCCTGAGTTTGCGAGGGTGGCCTGTAACATGCTACAAATTGCAGAGCAATCTTGCCTATGGTTAATTGCACCTGGATGGTTTCCGATGCATCGTGCGATGCCACCAATCTTGAGGTGTGGGTGTCCTTGATGAATATGGATACCCCTCCTCCTTTCTTGGTATTGTCCGGGTTTTGGGGCGGAGCATGATATGAGGTAAAACCTGATAGTGCTGGGGTGCTCTCAGGAGCCTTGAACCAGGTTTCTGTCACAGCACAGACATCGATGTTCTCCATACTGAGAAGAGCCTCGAGTGCGTGCATCTTGAGGTTGAGACTTCTGGCATTGAGCAGCATTACCCTTAGTTTTTTTTCTTTGTTTTGTTCTAGGGTGGTAGGTTTAGAATTTGAGCCTTGCCTAAAAAAGGCACTATGGGGGTGGCAAGAGCCTTTGCCAAAATCCGGAATCCCAGGGTGACAAGTGCAAGCCATTCCTTGTGAAGCAGCGTGGCTTGTCCAGCATGTCATCCCAGGCAGACAGACATTGGATCCCCTTTGAATGACACCAGAGTTTAAGTCAATTGTTAAAGCTGATCATCTTATCTCTGTATTGTGGCATCATTCTTGGTGAAGGTAGGATACTGCTCAAGGTCAGGGTCATACCTGCTTGGGCTACATAATCAGAGAGCTCCTCTATGTCTCTTTTCATGTAGTCCAAGGAGGTACGTCTCAGGTCGTTAACACCAGCGTGGACAATGATTGAGTCGTACTTGTACCTGCTGTTGAGAGACCTGAGTGAATGCGTTATGTGGCGGATTCTAGCACCCGACAGGCAGCTTACTGTGACCTTCTCCTTACTCAGTCTGGTGAGCGGGACGTCAGTGTGTCTGACTATGGAGTCACCAATGACTAGTGTGTCTGGCATTGTGTTTGGCCTTAAGGGCTGTGACTGCTTGACACTCTGACTGTGTGGTCTATGTGTTGCAGGTGTTGTGTTCTGAGGTGGTAGTTGTTTGGGTGTCTGCTTTGGTGGCCTCTACTGTTTTGGTAGATTTTTGATCAGAGCCTCCGAGTATGTCTTTGTGTGTTTATGTGTATGATTTGAGGTTGTGATGGTATTATGTGAGACTGGGTCTATAGTGTGTGTGGTTACCTTCTCCTCCTGTCTGGTCATGCCAGTCCTATGTTGAGAGAGCTCAGCCTCCAGTTTGGCCGTATAGTTGCATCTCTCGCATGTATTTGTGTTTTGTGGGAGGAGGAGAGGGTTGTCTGTGTACATGAGGCAATTGTAACATTGCCTCAATATTCCCAGGTTCACCAGCTGAGCAGGAGAGGACATTAGCAACTGATCCCTAGCTGAGAATTCCTTGAGTTGTTCATATTCAGTGACTCAATATATCTCCAAGTTACTTGAGAGGAAAATTTTTGTATATCTCCACCAAAATTGATATTTATGTAGTCTAGTAGTGTAGCTATAGATTTCTGGCATTTTAAACTTGAAAATAATAAAATTTTCCTATATTATTATACTAGTTTATGGAGCTCTTAAAATTCACTTCTCTCAGTTGGCCATCTATGCTCCACCCCCAATGTCTGCAGTCTTAATGTTTATTAGTGTTTTGGACCAAACAGAGTTCTCAGCACGATGTACTAATACAAACCTTACGTCTACAGGTGGAGATTTTGGATGAAAAAAGCCATACAAATGATAAATATTGCTACTTTTCAAGCCCAGATACTTTCCAGTGAGTATTTTATCAACTTATGATAATGACTATGGTTAGTAAATGAAAAAAAATCTTTCTTGTCTTTGTGTTCTATGGAATACAAACTTCCCTGCATTGTAGATGTAGTAATTACTAGTTTGGGGGGTTGTTCTAACCATTATAGTCCTGAAAGGAGTGCACATACCATAATTTTGTTTGTCTATAATCATTCTATTTCTCACAATGCACTATGTGTCCCAGAAGATTACTTTAAAATGCCCTGGTCTCTTCTGCAGGATCTTCTTTCCATTTATTTAGAGTGACAATTCTCAGAATAACTGTTTACTTTCATAATCACTCACTTATCGTAATATCATTACGTATATTCCAGGGACCTCCAAAGGTCTGTGTATCTACCATTTTTGCACACTTTATGGCTGCTGCAGAAAGTGCTTACATCAAATTTCCTTGAACTATAAATACTTTCCTCATGTTTATTTCCTCTGTTACTTGTGCCTTGTGCTTCTTGCCAAAAGTGTCTTGTTTCATGCCATTCTAATAACTGCTGCTCACTGAGATGTGACACACAAAGTGTCTTGTCTCTTCCCAGAAAGTCTGTAATTCCTGTTTGAGGCTCAACAGGTTTATGGCCCCAATGGAGAGAGAGAGAGAGAGAGAGAGAGAGAGAAAGATGTTAGAGGTACCAACATGTTGCTATGTTGGCTTTTCCCGGGTTGTAGTAGGTCATATGAGGTGAGAGAGGTGAGAGCCAGGGAAATAGATTTCTAAAGAAAATAAGAGATTTTTATGTGAAACCAAATTAGCATGAACTGAGGAAGCTAAATAACACAAAAATGAAACTGCTGATTGTACTTTACATAGATGTGGAAGGGCATCGTTGGGAGGAAAATACAGTCTTGGGTGAGGAAAATACAGTCTTGGGTGAGGAAAGCCCATGTTTAGTGTCTAGTTGCACATTAAGCTGTTTGTACCGCCTATTTTCCTGAAACACTGGTGTCTGAAAACAGTTTTAAACTGGTTTTACTGAATCATTAAAACAGGACAAAAGGAAATAGCAATTTTTGCAGGGGACAGTCCATGTACCCCATGTAGAGGTTTGTGTTCCTTCCTAAATATTGCAAGTCACACCTCTAAAGTGTTTTCTGAATTTTTGCAATCTTAAAGTTGTAATATTCATGTAGACAAGGTGTATTAAAGGTTTGCCCCTTAAAATTAAAATTTTTATGCTAAGTAGGGAGGGTGTGTGTGGAGATTCACTTTCTATTGGGATCATAATGGGGTATGCACCCTGGAAAATTACATAAAAGCATTTATGTTTTGGTTTATTGCTAATTCAGCAAAATAGCAGTTTAGGGCATCACTGGTTTGCCAAATAGTGATTCAAAGACCTTCCATATAACCTTTCTGTGGGTGGTACCTTCTGCAAACTCCGCCTCTAATATAGTCAACTCCAAGGGAGCTAAAGTAGAGGATAGAGCTAATTCCTGATGCAGTGGCCTTTGGGAAATGTTCAGTTATTATACTGCATTCTATAAACGGAAGAGCTGAAACTCAAAGACTGTGACTACTGCTCTGTGAATTACATCACCTGGCTTAAGTTCTTCAGTCTAGTCAGCAGTAGGGCTAACAAATACAGTGACTCTTACAGCTGTTTTGGTTTTCCCATCTTTTTACTTAATGACCCCATCCTTTTGGCATAGAGTATGTCCACAGTTATCTCTGTTTGTATTACTGATAATCAATTTTGGCCAAATTCCATTAACTTCTATAAGATTAGCTGTATGCAATGCAGGCAGTGCTGAGAGCCAGAGATCTTGTTCTTACTACCCTTCAGTTTCTTTCACTTAAAAATGCTTTCACTTCTGTTTCATTTCCTCATTCTCATCAAAAGTTTGAAAATGGGGGCGGAGCCAAGATGGCTAACTGAGAGCAGCAGTTTTTCAGAGCACCATGAAACTAAAATAAAAAACAGGAAATAACGTATTATATTCTATCAAAATTCTTAGAATTGATAGATGAAAGCATAAACTATATTATTAGTAACTTTGGTGGACTTAGGAAAGCTTATTCCTGTCAAATTATAAAGGAGAATATATCATTTGTGGAGATGAGCACTTTGAAGACGTCTCATTCTGACATGGCTTTTAAAAATGAAATGCAGCTTGTGATATCTGCTTTATAAGAATTTTCACTAAAAATGGATGATTTTAAAGAGAATTTACAAAACATCAATGAAAATGGTCAGAAACAAACAGATTCTCTCAAGGAACTTATACAGCAGCATCAATCCAAAATAACAAACTTAGAAGCATCCCTGAATGATCTTGATGGAAGATGGAAGAAGAAAGCCAGAAAGATTTCCTCATCAAACAAAACACTTGGCTTTTCAATAAAGTGGATGACCTGGAAAACAGGCAGAAAAGGTCAAATATAAGGATTTTTGGCATCCCTGAGAGAGCTGAAGGAGAAGATATTTCTTTCCTGAATACCTGGATTCCAGAGATTTTAGATTTAAAGGAGGGTCTGTCCTTTGGTATTGAAAGGGCTCATAGAGCTTTAGGAAAGCCAGTGTTAACATCCTCCTCTACTCCTCCCAGATCAATAGTCATAACATTTCTATCTTATTTGGACAAGGAGTTAGTCCTAAAATCTGCCTGGAGGAAAAGTCCATTAAAATATAATCAAAACCCAATTCTGTTTGACAATGACTATTCTACTAGGGTTTTGGAACAGAGGAAAAAAGCTTGGCCATTAATAAAACTGTTAAAGCAGAATAACATCAAAACTCAGCTTGTCTTTCCTGCCAGAATAAAAATCCTATATCAGAATGAAATGAGATCATTCAATGCCTTAGAGGAAGCCACTGCTTTTATTAAAAACAATAACATTATTTCCTTACCTGAAGATATGGAATGGGCATCTGCATCTCTGAAAAGAGTTACTGATAAATCTTCTTGGACTGATGTTAAAAAGAAAAAACAAAAAACTGAGTCAAATATTGCTGTTCCCACTAAGTCTCTCAAAGCATCTACTGCAACTTGACTCTAATTTGTTTTATAATTGCTACAGTTTCAAGTAAGGTATGTCGTGATAGTATTTTCCTTATTTTTTTTCTTCTCCTTTTCTTTTTTAATTTCTATACCTTTTATTGTACATATACAAATTAAATAACTGGTTTTATTCTTTTTATTATATTAGTACAATATTACTGGTTTATTTGAGTGATATAATTAAACAGTAAACTGTCTCTGCTTTTATGACCTTAAGATGACATGTTTTATTTCAGATAATATATAGTCCTTTGCTCTGCTGAATGCTCTTCCGAGTTGTTACACAGGTATAGTCACTGCTCAGATTAATTCATCAAAATAGTTTTGGATACATTACACAACAGGGCATATCTATGATTTAGTATATATTAACTAGTTTCTTTATTGCTTATAATTTCTGATTGTTTTAGAATAAATCTTGGTACCTGTGTGAACTAAAAGCTGTTTGCCAGCTTTTGACATAAACCGGGTCTCTCTGGCATTTATATGCCTGTATGTTTTATGGCACAAGGTTTCTAAATGGTTACTAATTATGTTTCCTGGAATGTTTAATGTTATAGTACTGTTTTGTCTCTCATTGGCAACAGACTTGCTTTAGTCAACTTCAATTTGTCTGAGACACTATGTTTCCTGTGTTTTTAGAAGTATGTATCTCTTGTATATCTACATAGTAGCAGTGTTTTATTGTTAGATGTCCGTAGCTGTGTGAATGTCTCTAAGATATGGATCGTTCGTGCTTGGTGTACCTGGTAAGTGCTTGCTACAGTAAATGACTTTGTGTTTAAAATAAAGAGTGATGACATGAATTTATGAACTGTTCTGCCTAATAAATTAGATGCTTTAGCTGGGCTGTGAAAGTCTTTATGCAATGGAGAGGTGTGTTTTTTTTTTAGAATTCTTTTTAAAAGACCGTGATCGGATGTTCTGATTTTGCCGCTAATATAGAGTTTATTTATGGGAGAGGATGTATAGCACTGATATTTTTGTGTGTGTTGTATGGATTGTGGTGTCCAGAGGTGATTTTTTTGTGTTTTGGATGTTAATTTACTGATTGGAAGTATCTGACAGTTAAACCTTACATTTGTTACTGTAAATAAGTAGACTTTGTGATACAGTTAAAGAGGGGTCAGGAAACTGTACTGTGTAGCGTGCTGAGTGGGAAAATATCAATTTGAAATTTAAGAAGTGAAGCTTTCTTGCTTAGCTCGTGACATTATGCATTATCTCCAAACAGATCAGATTAAATTACATATAATGTGTATATGCAAGCCTAATTGTGGATGTGAAGACTCTGATTGGTTAATATAGCATAGTAGGTATTAGGCTTCTCTTATATGAATTATGAGCTACACTGTCTGCAAACATATTCATTTTTCCTTTTTATAATAGTGACCATACTTTGTGATCAAATATATATAGAAATGTTATTTTTTCTTGCAAACAGTTAATTATAGCCACTATTTCTAGTGAATATACTGTTTTTTGTATAAATAGATCTTTATGAATAATTTTCCTATGCAGTTAGCAAGTGTTTAGTATAGGCTTATACATTCGCAGGAAATGCTTATGGCTAATGGCAATAACTGTAAGGATACTCGAGTACTATACTAAATCCTAGACAATATTATGTGTCGATAATTTGGATTGAACTATAACTGCATTACATTTAATATGAGGAAATTTGTATTGTATCTTAGATATTATTTTGTGTTTCAGATGTCATGTTGTTAGTTATTATAAAGTCATGTTCTTTAGTATATTAACTTTTTGTGACAGGGAAAGAGCTCAGAAGTATTTATGACGTGATAATACAACAAAGAAGTTATGAGTTTCAGTATTACCCTATTATTATGGTAGATATTTATACCTAACCCTATCTTAATTCTGCCTTTGAGCCATTCACTTTTAAGACCTGTTATTCACAGTATGTTTTATATAAATAATGGTTTTTACTATTTTTTGTCATATTAACTGACGCCAGTTAATTATTATTAATTCTTAGTCAGTCATTTAAACATTTGCTATTCCATAAGTTTAGTAGTTAATTAAAGACAAGTATGTCCCATGGAATATTTCTAAGAATCTATGTTAACATAATTTGTGAATGATATACACTCAACTATGTGCTAACACTTAATTTTTGTGATTTTTTTATTGGAAATTGTCATGACAAGAATTTATACAGAGGGCAAGAAATATAAATGCTAAATGATTCTTTGATTTTGTTCTGTCATTTCAAAGTGTTTTATTAAAACCAATACAGATGACATGCTTAGGTATATTGGGTAATCATAACTCTAGCAACATATGCATTATAATGAGCTCAGTTCTAATAGATGACACAGATTTACTCAGATTGTTAATAAAGCTGATGTTTCTTTAAATTATTAAACATTAGATTTAGATTATATATATCCTAATATGTCTCATTTCCTTAACAAATAATTACTTTATAAATGTTAATGTTTTAACTATAGTGTATGTAATTATTATTTCTAAAACCTAAGTGGATTCAGTATCTGATTAGTTGTTTATCACAACTATATTTCCTCTTAATTTATAATATATTCTCCATTTTTACTTTGTTTTCATGGGCTCGAACTAACAAAGGTTGATGGTTGGGATAGTTAGTCTAGCAGATTTAGTTTTGTTTGCTAGACTAGGAATGCATCTCATTCAATGTATAGGGTGTATTAAAGTTTACATAAGAGTTAAATATGTTAATTTTTTGTTATTTAACTGTTTTTCTAGTTTTGAAATGCCTGACGTAATTGTTTTACTTTTATCTTTTATGGGGAAAGTTATTTGGATTGAGATAAAGAGAAATATAACAATTGATATTCTGTTGTCTATTCAGGAAGAGTATTATGTATACAGGATTCTAATAATACAAGTACCTTTATTATTTATCTTTAAATAATTCTGATATGGATTTAACTTTGATGTCCTTAAATACTAATGGCTTAAACAACCCATATAAGAGAGTATCTTAAACTAAATAAGGCTCAAGTAGTTTTTCTCCAAGAAACTCACTTTAAAATAAATGACACATTTACGTGGGACCCTAAGGAATACACAATATTAGCTCAATCTTCTTATAAAAACAAGACCAGAGGAGTAACAATTCTATAGAAAAAGACTTTTTTAAATCCCCAAATTATTTATAAACATGTGGATAATGATGGACTCATGGCTTTAGTTATACTTAAGTTTAACAATAGAATTTGGACCCTGGTTAATTTATACTGGTTCCCGGGTATGGGGGTTGGACTAGCTAAGAAACACTTAGACTTTATTGCAACTACTTCTAAAGGTAATATTATATTAGGAGGTGACTTCAGTTGTATCACAGATACCACAGAAACCACCAATAGGAAATATCCTAGGCTATCGTCCTCAGCCAAACAGTTAAAAAAATGGACAGAAATGTTTGAATTAAAAGACACCTTTAATGCTTTGGGACCAAATTCTTTACTCTTCTCACACCAAGACTATAGACATGGCACCCAAACTAGAATAGATACAATTTATATCTCACAAGATCTTTATTCTAAAATCTTGAATTTTTCAATACATCCTTGTCCCTTTTCAGATCATAATTCCCTTTTATTAATAATTCACTTGGAATTGAATCAGTTAGGTATTACTTCAAGGATTCCTTCATATATCACAAAAATTAAAGACTTTAAACCCTGGATAACTTCTGAACTCGAGCTCTTCTTAGAGATTAATTACAAACCTGATGCAAACACAATTATGGTTTGGGATTCTCTTAAGGCCTATATATAGGGCAAAACCATTAGCTGGTACAAAAATAAAATTAAAGAATGGGACTCATAGTTACAACAACTCCAAAATCAAATATTATCTCTTAAATCTAATAAGAACTTAATTGTTACAGATAATAATAAGAAAATAGAAGAAGCAAATAAGAAATACAATAAAATATTATCTCATAAAACTAATTTAGTTATGGAAAGACTGACATTAAATTATTATGCTACTTCTCCTAAGCATCTTCATAACCAATCTATGAAAGTTAAGATACAATCAAAAATTAATAATACTGATAGTACCTTTCA
The DNA here is from genome assembly GCF_019279795.1 of Protopterus annectens. Taxonomy (NCBI): domain Eukaryota; kingdom Metazoa; phylum Chordata; order Ceratodontiformes; family Protopteridae; genus Protopterus; species Protopterus annectens. The sequence continues at coordinate 221,734,694 of NC_056745.1, forward strand.
TGAAGGAAAAAAGTCTATGACATAGGTGACATTTTGGAGGCTTTTAATTATCATTATGCAGAACATCATAAAGATAAAACAAGTACAAATGAATGTAAGAAATTAGAGAATATAGTTCCCAACATAACAAGAATTCATGAGGAACTTAAGCTAGATTTACAAAAAACTATTTCTTAGAAGAAAATTATAGATGGGATTAAAGGAAGTAAGTCTAATAAAGCACCTGGAATAGATGGCTTAATTATCAAAATTTATAGAGTGTTCCCTTCTTCTATAATCTCTCTCCTACATAAAACCTTTCTTGAAGTCCAAACATTTGCAAAAATTCCTCCTTCTTGGAGATATTCTCTAATTTCCCCTATATTAAAAGAGAATAAAGACCCTAAGCATTGTAACTCATATAGACCAATTTCTTTGTTGAATAATGATTATAAACTATTTATGTCAATTATGGTCAACAGATTGAAAATACCCATATCTAAAATAATTAATGAAGACCAAACTGGTTTCATACATAACAAGTGTACACAGTATAATATTAAAAGAGTTTGTTTGTTTGTGTCTTTTGGCTTTTCCCGTTTAGGCGTCGCCACAGCAGAACTCCAGTCCGCTAATGATTGGCAGTTGATTTTTACGTACAAGCTTGCCAGGCCTGACGCACAACCTTCAATGAAGGTACGCCCATTCACGCATGTCTCCATGCAGAAGACACTCTAGCTGAGAATCGAATAGATTATTTAAATAGAGGGAACCATGAAGCATTGATAATAGGTCTAGATATTCAAAAGGCCTTTGACTCCTTAAATTGGGATTATTTAATTAAAGTTTTACAGTTATTTGATTCCCCCTATTTTATAACACAGATAAAGAAAATCTATGAAAATAATCTAGCATATGTCAAAATAGGTCCCTTTACATCCAAAGCAATCCAAATCACTAGAGGTACTAGTCAAGGATGTCCTATGTCCCGTATCCTATTTGTCCTGGTCATAGAAATACTTGCCATCTTAATATGTAACAACCCAAAGATAAGAGGTATAAATATTATTGACCAATATATTTCTAAAATAATGATGTTTGCTGATGATGTCCTACTTACCTTACCCAACTCTAAGGAAGTGTTAGATAAAGTGGATATAGTAATAGCAAATTTCCAAAAAAATCTCAGGACTCTCCTTCAACAAATAAAAATCAAAATATTTATTATTAAATAAAAAAAGAACATACAGGTTCCAGTTAATAATATTATTGGAAACCAAGTTTTAACTCTAGACTATTAATAGTCCTAGGCAAGAATATAGAGGAAACCTTATAGCTTAACAAAGCCAAAAGCATAGACTCAATCAAGTCATTGATAAGAAAATTGAATAACATGTTTATAACATTTGATGATATGTTACAACTGATAAAAATGGTTTTGTTACCTAAAATATTATACATAGCACAGGCTCTTATATTTCCACCAGGAAAGAAAATTCTTAAAGAAATTACTTCAATTCTGATGAAATTCCTATGGTACCCTAAAAGAAATAGAGTGGCATATTCTCATCATATCAGAAAATGGGAACAAGGGGGTTAAAATTGCCAGAGATTGACACTTATATAAAGGCATCTATAATTAAAATAGTGATGAATTGGATAAATCCTAGATACTATTCCAAGTGGAAACAGTTACACTCCATTATACTAATGAATGAAAATTACTTATCAAAAATGCTTTAGTAACTGACAAAGATAACAAGATATGTCACTATTTAAGTATAAATTTACAATATAGTACAACAGAATTAACTAATCTAACACTAATAAACCATATTTTTGATGTTTTTAGGAAATTCATCAACACAAACTTAGATATAAAACTGTGGTATAGATTTTTAATACCATTTACTATTACAAGATATTTCCCTGATAAAACACATAGAGAGATGTTTGGATTATGGGAGAATAGTAACCTATTTTGTTGGTTGCAATGTATAGAAAACCAACAAGCTTTGAACACAAAATGTATATTGACAACCTATGGCCTATCCCCTAATGACTGGTTAGTTCTTCAGAGTGTCACAGCATACACTAAGGATCTGTGTAGTATAGTACACAACTCATCCTTCAAAACTGTACCAAAAATTATAAACTGGACTTTTGAAATCCTATATAATAATATCAATACTAAGGATGAGCTATAATATCTATATAGCACTTTAATTGTCTATAAGACAGCTCCTAAAGATTCTTACTGGCAATACCTAACTAAAGGGTTTCAAATATCATTATCAATGGAAGACAAAACAAACATTTTACTTTCAGTTAAACTAACTTCCTATTCACAATTCTGGAGGATTTTTCATTGGACATTTCTACACAGATCCTTTTTGACACCTGAGAAACTTTAAAAAATGAACCCTTCAAACAACAAGTTATGTTGGAGATGTCACCTGTCTACTAATGCTGACTGGTCTCATATTTTTTATGACTGTACTAATATTAAACCATATTGGAATGAGATTAACACATTTTTTCAAGCTATCTATACAGATATATTTGTTTTGACAAAGTCTTTAATTTTATTGAATGTTGTTAATAGTAATCAAATGAAGAAAGATGACCTGTATTTGTTGTGGACCATGTTAGCAACAGCCAGAAAATGTATAACCAGAAGATGGAACTTTAATGTAGCACCCATAATGGAGGAATTCCTATATTCACTGAATAAATGCATACTAATGGAGAAAAGAACTAAAGAGCTAAGAACTTTTCCTAAGCCATTGGTTAATAGTTCATGGAGGAAAGTTTTGAATTTGATTGATACCCTACAGATGGAACCAAACTCTTTCTAACAATTATAATTTATACATTAAGTTATTATTTATTTACATATATTTTTATCTAAATCCTTTTTTGTCAGGCTGAATATAAATACTGTAAATAGTTATTGAATGTTAGTAATGTATTAAATTACTGTGTTATTTCATCAAAATAAAAATCATTTGAGTAAAAAAAAAAGTTTGAAAATGAAATTCTAACCTATTATTTAAAATAATTTTCCTCTTTTTTCTTTACATTCTCATCAGACCTTTTTCAGCATTTTCAGCATAGATAATGTGTACATTCCGTTGTTTTTTACTTTCACTTTTTGCATTTCTGTTGCATTAGACATTTTCTTAGTAACCCCCTTTACCATTTACCACTATTTAAGGGGTGAAAGGTCTTACATCTAACTTCTCTTCTACCTACTTTGGTTATTCTGAGATCAGAGACTCACAGTCTTGCATTTTCTGCTCACATCTTTATCTCCCATAATTTATTTCCTGGTATTGAATTTTCATCCTCCTCTTCTAAATTTTCTCTCAGCTCCAGGGTCTCTTTATTAAGATTGTTCTCTATTTGTGAGTCTCTTCCCTTATCACACTGCAAACAGCTTCAATGTTGTTAAATGTCTTTCTCTCATACCACTAGTTTCTGTTTTATTTCTTAATTCTCCTTCACTGTACTTTCATGCCAGCAACAATCTATTTGCTAGTACATATGACAAATACTGTTCATTCTAGTGCTTTACTTATAACATTCTCATTTCTGAATGCACACTCACTAAACATGTAAAATCTTAAGTCCCAGCCTTTAGGTATTCTAGTAGGGTAAGTGTCAGTTCTCAAATACTTCTTAATCAAACTTTCTTTATTTTTCATAAATTAAACATTTAATATTGACTTGTTTGTACTCTCAGTAGTACAGTTGGATTTTTACTTCAGGTTTCCAATCCCTTTCTATTTTTTAAACAAGATTAACTCTTCTTTAATGAAACATTTAATATGAGTCTGAAATTCCAGTTGAAAAAAATATTCCACAATTTTTAATTTACCTTGCCTTGTTATTCCCTTTCAGCTATGTGAACTATATTTTAGCTAGATCAGTCCAGCACACTTGTTTAAACAAGATGTGTTTCATTTTACTACTATAATATTTTGCAGTAGCTTTGTCAACAAGAAGGTACAGGACAAGACTTTTTAATTTTTTTAATTTTTATTTTTGCTAATATAAGATACAGAACATTAGCTGTGAGGACATGCACAACGTTTCTGCTTTGTATTGCTTATCATTTTTGGTCGTGAGAAGGCACAGAAGCTTTAGCAATGAGAACGTACAGATCCTCTTTTTTTTAATTTTTGCTCTGAATAAGCAAATAACCATTGGTTGCAAGAAGCTGGAGAATATATTTACAGTGAATATGTATAGACCTCATTTTTTGATACTTTTTAAACTATGCACTAGAAGGTGAGTTTCAGTTTTTGCTTGTATACCTGCAGTTTGCTATATGCACTGTCTCCTGTGTTATGTTTAGTCCTTGCACATCAGTGTCTTGCCACCTCCAGAGTTATACTTCCTTAGCTGAAACCTTCCTGGGCCTCTTGCATTTCTGAACTTCTGTTTCATGGCTGCTGCTTCCTGTTTGTTTGTTTGCTGTCTCTCTCTCTCCAGTTTATGAAGAGCAGCATTCTTCCCCAGGATGTCTTAGACTATCTTCAGTAATGACCAAGAGAGATATTTTCCACAAGAGTATATTATTTACTTTTACAAGAACATCCTTGAGGCAAACTGACACTGGATGAATCTAGTAGGAGCCATTCATTTTTACATATTTTTATTTATTTATTTTTATTTATTTAACATCTGTTAACTGGAAGTTCACACTTTTCAGCCATCACCTGGGCCAAAGTGGCAAAAACAAGGTACAAACCGCAAAAATAGATTACAATCAACTGACACCAGCATTGAAAATGCAGATGGAATAATTTAAGGCAAGCAAATAATACATACATTGAGTAGAATAAAACACTAAATAACATATGCTATGCATAGTACAAAACAAATTGTATATCAGTATAAGCAAGTGATAGTTATTTCTTTACACAGGGGTATATTAAGCATAGTTTACAATATGGTACATAAAGTAATCAATATCTGGAATTGCACATGCACCTTATCTTCTTCATTATCTCCTTCCCTCAAATCCCAATCAGCCTCTACTTAATCCAGAAATTCATAATTGAAATGTAATATAGTTTAATTCCAGGTGTAAACCTTGCTACTTTCTACTGTCAGAGGTATCTAGACCAATGTCAGGCATTAGCCTCACTTTTTCTAATGTCTGCAAAGTTATGCAAAGAATTAAATCTTTTGTAATTCTGTTATTAATTCAACAACAGTACCAGTGTTAACTGTGCTACACTTTGCTCTATATACTCCTGCAATGTACTCACTCCAAATATATTCATCTTATGTTTTGCTTTGTTATATATCCAATTTATGTATTGTTTCCTGTTACTGTTGAAGATTTTCTCTCCTGGCCTCCACTGAAAATGGGCTCTTGATGGCCCAGTGGACTATCCTGGTAAACAAATGCAAATAAATAAAATAAATAAACATCAGACTTTTATAGAGCACTCTTCCCCTAAACTGTAAGTATGTTGATAGAGTGAAAGTATTCCCTGGTCAGCTATCAAGGAAGGAGAAAGGATTCTCTGGTTAACTTTTAAGGAAAGGGGATACATAGATTAAAATGCGTGCTGAGCGGTAGATACATTTTGCATATAGCAGAGACCACATTGTGACCACAATTTTCATCTCTTTGTACAGTAGATACGTTTTGCATATAGCAGAGACCACGTTGTGACCACAGCTTTGATTTTCATCTCTTTGTAGCTGAGTAATTTTGTGTGATGAGCCCAGTGCAGTGACAGGCAATCTGTATCCAAGCCTAGACAAAAGAGCATTTATGGTATGGTCTGTTATAGGGCTAGTAAAGAAAGAAGATGGGAAATCCTGCATGAAAGCACTAGTAGAGATAACACTGTATGGATCTGAGATTCTATGTTTATGAAAGGAGATTTGCAGATGAAGTTGCGCCGGTACAGTGTATTAGTGCTTCATTGTGCAATTCATGCTGCACATGAAACCTCACTCCTACTTCTGCTTTAATAGTACTTGAATGCACAGCAAACAGACAAATGTAATTACTACTGCAACAGTCAATAAAAGAGCATTTATTCATGCAGCCTCAAAAGTCAGCAAACCCATAGTAATTATTTCAGTAATCTGGGAAACCAACAACTTCAAAAGCCTTAAGTAAATCTGGTTACAAAGCCTCATGGAAGGGACAATTCTCTTCAAAGCAAAGGCAGGTTATCGTACAAGATGCATTTCTACAGTTTCAAGTAATAATGTGCAAAGGAGGCTCTATTTTATGTGTTCCATGATGTATTTAAGCACTAACTAATTTTACTATTTTTTTTGCTTTCCTTAGGTATGAAGCTTTATTCTGGGATACCATAATGACAGCTCAGGAAGTGACATTTCTAACCTTAAAATCCCCACTGTAGCCAAATGTTCCACTGCCTTTCAGTTAGCATTTTGAAACTATACTATATCAATTTTTTTATACCATCCCATGAAATGCATGATCACTTATGTAAAACACGTGTGTGGAACCATGTGGGTTTTCTTTGGGTGCTGTGCTTTTCTTCCACCTCCCAA